>NC_081229.1:4032424-4099924 GCF_902713425.1 Acipenser ruthenus | reverse complement strand
TATATATATATATATATATATATATATATATATATATATATATATATATATATACATACTGAATATTGCAACACCTGCGTTGCAATACCAATCTCTGACACGTTGTCACTTTTATATGAAAACATTTTATTACAACAGAAATTATAATTGGACAGCACTAGATATAATCTAGATCTCTTCACATTTTTTTCAGTGGTTGAAAAAGTCTGAATAATAATAATAATAATAATAATAATAATAATAATAATAATAATAATAATAATAATACAAGCCCACCCAATACTCACTTGAATTTCAACCTGTATTAAAAAGATTCATTTCTCTTTGTTTCAGTTTCTGGTGTGGCTATCATGGAGAAGCTGGTGCTCCTGATGCTGTTGCTTGCAGGTAGGTTTGTATTAGTCCCTGCACAGATGCATATCCCTGATAACTGGGGTGTAGAGAAAATGCCTGTAGCTCTGTCAAATGCCATAGTGACTAACATGTACAGAGGAGTATTCATTTCAATGTTCTCATTCCCCCACTAGCATGCATTACAATTTAATTTGGATTAAATTTTTAACTGTGTTTTAAGATGAAAACATTTACATATTTGAAGAATTACACAGGGATACAAACATATTTAGTAAGAAAGTCGTCATAACCCCAAATGCTGATGAGCCTGGCTATTTTGCACAGAGGTTAAGGTGCTCTCTTGTGTTTGCTGTGTCACGCAGCCACTGCCCTGTGACACACACAACCGCTTGTAGTTGGATCAGCCCTAGGCTGCCAATCACAGCTCTACATGTTCTGACGAGACCAAAACCTCTACAGCAGGGGTGCCAAACTCAGCTCTGGCTTTTGTTCCATCCGAGATTAAGTAACTCAGTTACTTAATTAGTCTAATTATATGATGAATTGGACAAATGTAACACTTCTGTCCAGGTCTCAAACTGTTTCATAGGTGGTGTACCTTGAGTCAAGTACTTTTTTTTTTTTTTAAATCATCTACTGTTAAATACCTTGACAAATATTAAATATATCTAATTGAACAATAGTTAGATCAATTATGTTAATTGAGAGCTTAAGTTGGAATGAAAACCAGAAAACCCTGCCTCCCTCGAGGTCTGGAGTTTGACACCCCTGCTCTATAGTACGTAATGTACATTCAAAGGCTTCTACTCCCCCTACAGGTAGCAGCACTCATTACACACCCCAAGACACAATGCAATGTACCCAAGTATATATATATATATATATATATATATATATATATATATATATATATATATATATATATATATCAAATCAATTATCAGGACGTTTTGGACTACAAGTCCTTCATCGGCTGAATACAAAAAAACAGTGCTTTAAGAAGTTGATAAAAAAACAAAAAAACAAGTAGTCTTTTAAACAAAATTCCAGAATGTTGATGATGATGATGATGATGATGATGATGATGATGATGATGACCTCAGAATAGAATGTTCATTCCAAATGGCTCCAAAGTGCCTAGTCTGAAAATAAGTTCACATTCCTTTTGTTTCCTGACAGCATTAGTTCCATAGCATTGAACCATCCCACAAATTGTGATATCTTCTATAGTGTGGTCATTTCTGTTAAAATGTCTGGTGACAGGAAAGGTAGAGGTGTTAATTCGTATACTTCTCAGATGTTCCACGAAGCGATCAGCCAAGCGTCGTTTTGTTTCACCAATATTTAGCTTGTTACATTTAATGCAGCCAATGCAATATAATATTCCTTTACTAATGCAAGTAAAAGTGTCATGGATAGTAAATGAGGATTTTGCTCCCTTAACTACTGTGTTGCTGTGAATGTATTTACAAGTTGCACAGCGTGACCTATTGCATGGAAACGTGCCCTTAAGACTGTCCAGATTGGGTCGAATGTTACTGTGGACCAGATGCTCTCTTAGATTTTTGTCTCTTCTGTATGACATTAGAGGAGAGTTATTGAAAATAGGAGCTGTAGAAGGATCATCTTAAAGAATGCTAAAATGTCTTTGTATGATGTGTTGCACTTTTTTGGTCATAGGATGATATGTAAGAACAAGGGGAATACGGTTGTTGGTATTCTGTGTTTTGGTTTTGTTCAAGGCATCCTTTCTGTTTATTGTCGATACTCTTAACTGAGCTTCTCTAAGCATAGTGTCTGTGTGGCGGAGTGTCCCGCCCCTATGTATTATTATTTGTATTTTTGTTTGCGGCGCGGGTAAAAGCGCTGCGTCTTTTATTATTATATTTAAAAACCCCGTGAGGATGCATGGCTGATCAGCTACTGATTATTTAACTAGCTGACAGTCATGCATCCTTACCAAACGCGTGCAGACTCTGGCCGAGGGATAATAAGATAATTACCAACTAGTTAATCCCTCGGCCAGAGTATATAAACCTGCAGCTCTCTGCACTCGTGGTTGGGTGTAGAGAGGAGAGTATGGGGAGTGGAGAGAAAGAAGGAAAGTTAAAAACAATTGCTAAAACGTGCTGGAGTATCCAGCACGACACTTACTTGTTTGTTTGTTTATTCGTTTGGCCCTCATGCCCTTTTGTTTGGTGTTTTGTTAAATCATTTGTTTGTTTATTAAATACGCTGAGTGCAATAGCATTCAGCTTCACCCGCCCATCCACTGTTTTGGTGTCAGTTACTTCCTGGTCCGTGACGTCATCCACCTCACCACTGCGAGCCAGACTGCCACAGTCTGGAAAACCACAGTTTCTGAAAAATGCACACATGTCATTTGTTTTATTCAAAAAATCACTATCATCACTGCATATATATATATATATATATATATATATATATATATATATATATATATATATATGTGTGTGTGTGTGTATATATGTATGTATATATATATATATATATATATATATATATATATATATATATATATATATATATATATATATATATATACATCCCTCCTAAATCATTTCAGTTTGTCAAGTTTAGTTATTGTATATACAACGGTTGTTATGATTATTGAGTTACAAACACATGTCTATCTTACATCACAGATCTAGGACTGGTAAAATACATTACAAAAAAGAAAATCTAAAAAGCCAATGAAAAGAAAGCTCTGAACTAAATATATTAAGTTTCACGTTTTAAACTGGTAAAGTGAACATTCTTATTGTCTGTAAATTCAATTTGGCGATTGTATAGACCTCTGTATAGACCTTTGCACAAACGGTATAACGCAGTTTATTATTTACTATGACTGGATGTAACTCTTGTCAGTAAAAGCACACACTATTGTCCAGTCTTTGCTGAGGCATTCCAGCAATTCCTTCCCTTTGAGAACGTCTTGAGAGGATAGAGCAGCAAGTGAAAGGGAAGTCACTCTCTTTGGACTTACACACACGAGAGCAGATCGCTAACTCTGCCCCTCTACTAAATGCTTGCCGGTGTAGGGCCAGAAAGTGGTACATTGTCAGAATGTGGTATGCATACCTGTGGCAAAGTGGCTTGCAGTGTACAGGTGCAGGTGTGATGTGGTGATTAAATGAAAAGGCAGACAACGGTAAACCCAGATTTCAAGACCCATCAACTTTTGTATACCTCAATAATGGAGTACTTACAGCAGTTGTCATCGGATTCAGAGGATTCCCAAGATTTTCTGTCATTACCAGATCATTCTCCTCCAGCTTCAATCCAGGGTCCATCCAGTCTCCGTTTTTTCTCCACTTCTGGTATTTCAGTTACATCTGATCAGGCTCCTGATCAGGCTCTCGACCAGGTTCCAGTTCAAATGTTGCCTACCGTTCCTGCCACCCAAACATCGAATCTGCACCGATCCAAGAGACTTTGGCCTCAGGGCGCCCCTCTGGATCGATTGTTTTGGAAGGACTGGCCCATGAATAAATTGATAAAAACCCTCCTTAAAAACGGTAATGCGATTCCGGCAGGGAGTGATAGAGAGTCTCTTTTTATTCTCTATTGCAATTCAGTCTCAGCAGAACCAGTCTTTCCTCCAAAAAAAAAACATAATCAGCCGCGCCCAGCCATTCAGCATCCTAAAACAGACAGCAGGCAGTCTATTCCGGATCAAATCACCCCCACAGCTAGCACCGATAACCAGCAGCCAGCCATTGAAATCCAACATTCGCAAATATTTAACGAGATAAAATCATTTATGCAGCCTTTTGCCGATACTCTATCTTCAGTCAGTTCTCAACTGTTGGATCTAGAAAAAAGGGTGTCTATTATGGATCAGGGAAAACAATCTACAGCGCTGTCATTAATTCTAGCCCTAATTTCAGCCAGCGAAGCAGATCCTCCAAAATACAACCTCGCTACTGCATCTACATACAGATCCTCCTCTCCAACTGCAGCTAGACATCACACTATAGCTCTACAAATCAGACGTAACATTCTCGAAGATTTCCAAATTTCACAGTTTGCTGCCCACAGCTCTGCAATATCCAGCAGCAACGCCACAGTTCAATCAGCTGAATTTCAACTAAATCCAACTATTAATAAACTTCTTAATTCAGCTCAAGATTACATGGCATCAGCACTTGCCCCATCTACCAGATCCTCATACTCTACAGGTTGGGCATGTTATGTAACTTTCTGTTTACAAAGCAGGATTAATCTTACTCCATTCAACCAGGACTGGATCATGGCGTTCATAGTGCATGCAAAGGACTCTCTACATCTGGCACCAGCTACAATCAGACTATATTTGTCAGGAATTCAGCATCAATTTCGCTTGATGTCCATCAATTCCCCAACTCTATTATCAATTCCAGCGGTTCGTCTCCTTTTATGAGGAATTTCCAAGTGCTCTCCGGCTCCTTCTTCTGCTCGCCTGCCTATTTCTATAGACATTCTCAGTAACTTGATTTCAATTCTCCGCCATGGCTGTTTTTCTCCATTTGATGATTTAACTATGGAAGTCATATGTCTATCTGCATTTTTGGGGTTTTTGAGATGTTCTGAATATACAGTTCCTTCTATTGCCAGCTTTCCTACCCTCGGTATCCGCTGCAGTGACCTCAAGCTCATCCCAGATTCTCATTTCATCTTATTTCTTTGCATTTCAAAAACAGATCAACTGCGGCAAGGACAATGTATTCAGCTTTCTAAGATCAACTCTCTGTGTCCCTTCACTTCCATGTTGAAGTACATTGCAGAACGCAAGGCCATTTCATCCTCTGACCCTTTGTTTATCAATTCAAGCCGGTCCATTGTATCAATGCATTGGTTTTCACACACCTTTCCACTGTGGTGTCCAGAGCAGGTCTTCCTTTGCAATTCTACACTCCTCAATCATTTAGAATAGGGGCAGCTACTTCAGCTGCAAAAGCCAACATTAACCCTTTGCGGTCCATTTATTAATTGCGCGTCAGGCACGCCAGGTCTAATTAATTTTCACATGTGCAGTTAATTTTAGACGCGCTGTTTAAAAGTATTTTCTTTCACAGTCAAACGGGTTTAAATGGCCCTGCATATCAACAAAGCACTCACTAGGCATCTGTAGCCCCGCCCCACCCTTTCGTTTGCTATAGCGTTCACCTATGTAAGAAATAAATAATAATAATAATAATAATAATAGTCGTACATACCGATCGATCATCTCCGGATCACTCGTTTTATCACCAAACTCCTCAATAATGCGATCCAAGTCATTATTTTATTACTATAACATCTCAAAAAAGCTCTGCAAATGTCCGTGTTTTCTGTGCGCTGATTCAGTCAGCCAACTTGTTTACTTACGACCACCCCCGTTATCTGATACCTGATACCATGTATGACTATTCATGAGATATATATATATATATTTTTTCAACTTGTCTCAGCTCCTGTCGCTCCCACTCGGCAATTGAATGGTTTTCTCGGCTTTTTCCGGAGAAAAAACGACTAGACACCCGTTTATTGCGTTGCTATAATGATGTCGGACCCAGTCCGACAAAGGATCTGTGAGGAATAATTGCAATGTCGGACCCAGTCCGACAATGGACCGCAAAGGGTTAACCAGCATTTAATTAAAAATATGGGGCGCTGGACTTCATCAGCAGTTGAAACTTATATTCGTTCTTCATCATCTGAAATATCCTCCGCACATCAGTCCATTGCTAGTATGTCCGGAGTGGGGACGACCTTTCTGCCTGGGCCACCAAAGATTTCCCCCTAAGAAATAAAATTAAAAGAAAGGGTTTTTTTTCTTTCCACTGTGCAGAGGGTCTTCACATAGTCATTAGGGTACAGTCTACTAACCCCTTTGTCACATTAAGTGTTTGTTTTCTTTCGTCTAAATGTTTTCTCTTTTCTTCTTTCTTATGCATTGGCGGTTCTCTCTTTTTTCTTCTTCACGTTGCGTCAGCGGGGAGCCGGGGGTCCATCTTTTGGGGGGTTAGTGATTCCACTTTCTCCAACCCTTTGTTAAACTCTGCTTCATTTACCTCATAGAGGAGGGTTCTCCATGAGTCAGAGGGGACCTCCGGCCAAACCCTTCCATCTGCATGTATGTTTCTTTTGGGATTCTTCTTTCAGGTCTGATGCCTCTATGTGAGGGTCCCCAAGCGGTGGCATCCCTCGTGTTTGTCGGGTCTCCTCAAAGATGGTGGCCCCTCTCCTGTTTGTCGGGTCTCCTCAGCGACGGAACCCCCCTTCTATTATGTTGGGCTTTGAAGAGGCGGAACACCACGCATTATATGTTTTAACAAATACTAACTATGTTTTCTTTCCGGTTCACGAGCCTCTTCGTATGTCGGGTAACCTCAGAGACGATGCCCCTCTTGGTATGTCGGGTCACCTCAAAGACGGTGGCCCCCCTCCTGTTTATCGTGTCTATCGATCAAGTAAATGTTGGGCCTTGAAGAGGCGGAGCCCCTCTCTCCATGTGTATATGTTTACTAACTCTGTCAGTAAACACTATCAGGTGGCATAGCTCCGCCCCGTGAACACCACTGCAGTTGTTGCGGATTTGGGGCTGAGCACCATTCCACTGAGCCTCGCTAGGATGCACTGTCATTGAATACAACAATACAGAGATTACTAGAATAAGCAGGAGCCCCTATTACCCTGTTCTGTAATTCATTTTGCATATAGAAGGAAGACCCGGCTGTCGGTTTTGTATGCATCATGGTTTAAAATAAAAACAGTAACCCTGAAGATCTTTTATGTTGAGCTAGCGAACCCTTAACATAAAGTGTGGTTAAAACAGCATTAAAAAGAAAAGCAATATGTTCATGCTTTCAATCTATGAATATCCTACAGCACAAATAGAGCATGTTGTTGAGGACCAGAAATATTTTGTGACCGCTAGAGCTCAAGCAAACAGAAACGCAGTGTAACAGGGGAAATCTGTGCTGACTGTCTGACGCATGCATAGTGCTGCAGGAAGAGGGGAGCAGCCTTGGAAGATCCGCTTGTCAGTCATGGCAGTGACATGGAGAAGAAGGGAAGAGGGAACAACAGAGTGTTATTATAAAATAACACTCTGTTGTTCCCTCAGATCTGCTCCTAGAGGGCGTAAACGAGCCAGCGGAAGCTTTGCAGCCAGACGGAGAACAGCGCATCCACATCAAGCAAAACAAAAACGAGATAAAAAAAGAAAAATAGCAGTAGCGGGGAAACCTTGGGCAGACCCCCGGAAGTATATTATAAACCTACGCAGTTGATGGAACTGTGGAGTGTAAGTCGGAGTCTCGGGCCGTGCGGGTAGCGACGGTCTGAGAAACGCTGTAGAGTGCAGCACCTTTATTTTATAGTTTTGTTAATTGTGTTATATTTTCTCTTTTTCATTGTGCCTTCTGTTTTGATTATTGTTTCGTGCACCTGCGAGTGTAGCCAAGGTATTCTGTGAAGGCTTATACCATTGCTGGTAATAACAGGATAGCAGTGCCACCTTGTGGATAATAATACATCGTGCACCCAAGTGGTGTTTAGCACTACAGATTTCTGTCTTCTGTGTCAGTTAATTAACCACCCTTCAACACGCAGTATAACTTAATAAAGTGCTTGATTGCCTTATTAATTACCCCCTGACGCCCTCTCATATGTATGAAATATTTCCGGTTTTTTTTTTTTAAATCTGGAGAATCAGTTATCCAATTGTCATTAAACTTGGAGCTATTCACTTGGGTTATTGAGAAGATCAGATTCTGGGGATATAGGGGTTATCTATTTGTCCTTTTTTTCTCAGCTGTATATAAAGAGAAGACTTTGCGGAGTCTTTGTTTTGGAGAGTAATGAGCTGTGCTAATCCATTAGAATCCTCTGAACCTGTGTTTTATGATAGGAGACAGACATCCTGACAGTTATTTGTTCACCCAGTCGGGTATTAGGTGCAGTGTTTCTTTTCTAAGCGGTTTAATAAAAGTGCTTGTGTCAAAGCATTTCGTTTTCTCTGTACACCCACTGCCAAGCCAACCTCTCACAGGCCCAATATACCTTTTTTTTCAGGAATATGTGCAGTTGCCTCCGGCCACTTCAGAAAATACCACTTTGTGGAAGATAAAAAGAGCTGGTTTGATGCTCAGAGCTACTGTCGAGAGAAGCACACAGACCTGGCCACCATTGAAAGCCAGGAAGAAACCGAGAAAGTCTTAAATATTTCAGCTGGTTTAAATGATGTCTGGATCGGCCTGTATTATGACAAAGAGAACTGGCAGTGGTCCAATGGAGACAATGTGAGCTACTACAACTGGACATCCAGTCTCAGCTGTACTAGTGTTGATTCAAAAGGAGAGTGGGTGGACTCAGACTGTAATAATATTAAATTTTCTTTCATATGCTACAATGGTAAGGTAACATTTGAGTTCTGTTTTTTATTCATGCTAGAAACAGTGTGTTCCTCAATTTTCTTTTTTAACACTTATTTTAGGAATGCAAATACCTAAAAAGGGGAGGGGGGTTAGGCACTTATTGTACAAATAAACTTGCATTCAGAAAAATATATCAGTTATGACTTTATTTTACGATGTATTCATTTTAACATAGCATTCTTAAAAATGGATTTAAAAACAATATTTCCGTAAATTGTTCCTGTGTTTATAGTCTCCTTTAGCATTATGTATTGAATACTGTACAAAAAACAGAGCGCACAGTGGTGATTTGAAAGGTCACATTGTCACATACAGTGCTCCCTTTATAAGGCATCTCTTTATACTGTGGAAGAAGTTATAATGTGGTATGATCACGGCTTCCATTCCACCAGCACTTTCATTCTCGTTAGAAGGTGGACCACAAAAGGCACGGTCTTAGAACTATGGCTCCAGACTCGAGCGTTATAAAGGGGGAGCATTGTATTTTGAATTGAATGAGGAAGGCTACTCAGTCCTGGAACTTGACATTTTCCGAACAAGCTCAAAGCATGTTAAAAACAGATTTAGAGAAATGTGATAATAACTCCATACTGGAGCAACAGAACCCATTGCATACACCCTAAAAATGACATTGGAAGCTACTGGCTTTTTAATGTTAACAGACTAGAAAGAATAAATACAGAACAGTGTGTTCTATTATTTATTTATTTTCTGTGTTTTGTCAGTGGTTAAAGTGATTTTCTATTTTGCTTATCAAATAACTATATACAACAATGCAAAAGGCATGGTTACTTTGGGGTACACCAGCAAGATCCCTATTTTTGGGTCAGACTATTCTTAAGAGCACACTTCTTTTTAGATTTGTGTTTCCTTTACAGAAACCAGTGACTACTGACAGAGATCTATCCTTGTCACTATAAAGAACGACAGTGACACAGCCTATTTGATCTGCTGTCTGTTACCTTTTTCAGACACCAGAGAGAGTTATATCTTGATTGATCAACCGAAAACCTGGTATGAAGCTCAGCAGTACTGTAGAAAAAACTACACCGACCTCGTCAGTATAAAGAATAATGATGAAGATAAGAAAATAAAGGAGAAAGCAAATGGAAAACCTGTCTGGATAGGTCTGTTCAATAATCCCTGGAAGTGGTCACACAAAGGGGAGTATTCCTCTTTTCGCAACTGGGACAAAGGGGAACCAAACAGTGTAGGCAATAATATCTGTGTGGAGATGTATGGTAAAGCGGAGAAAGAAAGAGGTAAATGGAATGATGCTGGATGCCATTTCCCCTCTCCCTTCTTTTGCTATAATGGTAAGGATCCCTCAGTTTTTTCACCCCATCTGTGACATTTACAAAGTATGTCATCATATAAAACAACATTGGGGGATTTTTTTTTTTTTTTTGTAATTTATGAATGGTCATTCTTTGCTTATTAAAACAAATACATTTATATATTGAAGGTGAATGGTTTTTGAGGGGGCATTTATGTGATCTGTGAATTCAGGTAATGAGGGTTCATTTATTCATGGAAATTCATTAATGAACAACTGTTTCATCATAAAATACAGCTGTGTTGCAAATGAGATGACAATGGGTCCCATTTTAAAGCAAGTGCCAAGGGGGGAAATGGGAATAAAACTAGCAATTTGCTGCTAAGAATTATTTAAAAGCTTCTTCCTGCAACTAAGTTGTTTCTTGCAAGTTTTATTTCTCTCAGAAAATCTGTTGCCCTAAATAAACAGCAGCAATATTTGGTCAAAGGGTCAGAGGTCAATGTCGAGGTCCCTGATACATTCATCACACATTTATCATCTCAAATGGGATATGAGACACAAGACTTCCACAAACATTTGGGAATCAGTTGGCTGAATATGGAAATCAAATCTTTGTCCCAACCCTTTATTAGATCATTATTCATAAACTACACCTCATAATGTTAGTCTTGACAATCCAAAGAACATTATATATGCATGGAATGGGCTTATTTGTGATTTGTAATCAATGATATATCATTTTTTTTGTTTTTCAGAATCCTGTACAGACGCCTCCTGCACTATATACCACTTTGTGGCAACTGCTATGAACTGGTCTTCAGCTCAGACATACTGTAGAGATAAATACACAGACCTGGCCACTGTCCACAGCCAAGAGGAAGCAAAGCAATTAGATAATTTAAATATTAGTACCAATGCCTGGATCGGGATGTATCGTGATGTCAGTGAGAACTGGCAGTGGTCCAATGGAGATGAAGTCACCTACAACATGAGACGTGCCAAACTCTTCTGTGCTACAGTCAGTAAAGATAGAGATTGGACCGATTCTGTCTGTCATGATACAAAACATTTCATGTGTTATAACAGTAGTAAAGGTATTTTCTTTTCTGTTATGCTCTCTGTGATGCGGTGTATAGACCCCAAACTAGTAAAACAGGCTTCCAGGGATGTTTAGTACATATCCTGTGTAAAAGGTGCATGTATGTACAGGACAGCATATCACTAGGTTCCTTCTTACAATAAACTAATATCATAAACTGCACTCTGAAAAGGGCTCTGAAGAATACAGTAAGTGTTTGTCTGAGAAAAGCATTGTTCATGTTAAGGTGTAGGTCAGACATTCTCAAGACTTTGAAATAATAACCACTGTACATTGTATTATTTACAGATGCACACACAGGCAGCCATGACCAACAGCGTTGATTCAATATCCCTTAGAACAAGAAGAACTTCAATTAGCTCCATGCTCTGAGTAGTGACACAATCTAGTACTGCACATGAATAACAACAACACCAATTTAACTAACACATATCATTGCATCTCCTCTACTTTACCAGTATTTAAATATGTTCAGGGGTGGACTACCCTGGTACTAGTGGCTGTACTGGGATTATTCTGCTCCGTCTGTACAGTCACTCAGTATAAATCAATTCTGTTACGGGCTTTCTGAATTCTTACTGGATAGCGTCTCTCAGGCTTCTCCGGAGGTTCTTTGTTTGCTACCTGCTCCCTCTAGTGATGCAATTTAGTACTGCACATATAAATGAATAACAAGAACACCCATTTAACTAACACATATCATTACACACATTATTTCAACTTAACTTTGTTTTTTTGATTAAGCTGAACTATATATATATATATATATATATATATATATATATATATATATATATATATATATATATATATATAATAATGCACATGTTTTAAAGGTCATGTTACTTTTTAATAGAATTAATGACTTACTTGTGTAAATAGAGTAACGCAGCATACAGACAGATGCACATCATGTGACTCGCCAGCTTTCAAATCCTGTGCAACACCCACTTGTTTAGCTCCACTTTTCACTCTAAATTGATTAGAAAAAGAAACTGTTTCAATACATACATTTTCTTAAAGAAAAAAAGAAAACAGTATTTTTTTTTTTATTAGCTAATACTAATAACTGTAACAGCAGGAGAGCCAAGACACCTCAGTAACGACAGCTCAATTGATCTTCTGTTTGATACCTTTTCAGAAACCAGCGAGAGATATATCCTGATTGATCAACTGAAAACCTGGTATGAAGCTCAGCAGTACTGTAGAGAACACCACACTGATCTAGTCAGTGTAAAGAATGAGGATGAAAATAACAAAATAAAGGAGAAAGCAAATGGAAATCCTGTCTGGATTGGTCTGTTCAATAACCCCTGGAAGTGGTCGGATGGGGGGGATAATTACACACTTCAGAACTGGTCAGTAAATCAACCTGACAATCATGGAGGCAAAGAGAAATGTGTGACGATTCAAAACAAAAGTAATAAGCTTACATTAAACAATGATCAATGCAGCACAGCACACCCCTTCTTCTGTTATGATGGTAAGGAGCCCTGTTTAATCTATGTTCTTGTTCTTGTTCAAGAGCTGACAGTAACATTTGAGCAGCACAGGGTATAACCCATTTACATTCATTAAATCAGGTTTGCAGTTCATGATAAACTCTTAAAACATTTTTTTTTTTTTTATCAATGTATTCCCATTTTCTCAAAGCACTGCTTAAACTAACAGAACTCTTTAAAAACATTCCTTAAGTTCAATGAATAAGGCTGGGTGTGTTAGTTTTAGATAAGACAGTGATTTCCTGTGCTTGCACCAAAATTACTTTAAGAAAAATGTATACAAACAAATAACAAAGGTTTACCTCCGGCAAAACGCTTTGAATTCGTGGTCAAAACACTCCCTTTCAGGACCAGAACACTATAGCGATGTACGCCGAAAACACTCTCCTCGAAGACCATCATATCAATAAACAGTTTAATACTAATACATAGGCTACATATACCATGTTTTCTAATCACTGCTTAAATAAATAAAACCAGCTACATTTAATACATTTAGCCTATTAGTTTTATTTCGGCAATGTGTTTTGTTGTTAGTAGACTATATATTTTTTCTTCTAAACGTGTGTAATAGTGCTAATATAAATGTGTCTAAACAACACTAAATATGAATGTCATTCTGTATTTGACTAAAAGTGTTAGAGCTATTTCCTATTTAGCTAACTAAACAGAATGTGATTCTGCCTCAGGTTTACTGTTGATATTATGTGCAACATCACAATCCAATCACGTGCAGATGCACTTAAAGGGAACTGTGGAGGAAAGGCTAATTTTCAGACAGTGCCAGCGTTTTTTCATTACAATGTACAAACACAACGTACAACGAAAAGGTGAACCCCAAAATAGACAGCTTCTATCAGTATGTACAGGAGTTACACTTTAGTATGTTAATAACAAGTAGCATTTGTTCTAATATTAATTAAACAAATGTTTTGTTAATTAAAAAAAAAAAAAGTTTTATTAAACAAGATAACATATTCAAAACATGTAGTATGCTTGAAAGATGGTTATCCGTTAGCCATAGATTCCAATTTGCTGTACTCGTGTGTGTGCGTTTCTGGATCTAGTACCGTAGTCGTAGAACATAAGTTGACCGGGAAATAAGTTGATCGCGCAAGCGCAGTAAGGCAAAAGTAGACAAAAGTAAGGCGGGGCTACAGTTTGATTAAAGGGGAGGTTTACTGCATGGCTTTTATTTTTATCTGGTCGTTTTATTCACTGAACTGTATGTTGGTGCGTGTTCGTGCCACTGTCTTTTTGTATGAATTTTAAAATGTGTGATCGACGACTCTTTATACAGTAAAATGTTTTAAACCCCTGTCTTTTTATGTTTCTATAACATCGTTGTCAATCAGATGTAGTTTATGTGTGATCGCAGAGATATTTATTTATATATTAAATTATTTTACACATCAAAATGTTGTCAATCCTTAATCAAAATTAAAATGTTTCAGTAATATAATCTGATGACATGCTGCATCCGTCATATTAGTATGACAATGTCGTATTTTTACATTTTAATATTAGTATAGCTGTAACTTTACTGCAGTTTAGACGTGGCAAAACCACTGCCAGTTAAAAAAAAAAGAATAGTATATACAGTACCTTGATTTGTCTGCATGTCTTATGTTTATTTAAAAAATGGTTCTAGGTTTAGGGTTGTGGTTTTTAAATTGGGATAGGGTGAAGAAAAATAACCACAAATAGCCAGACGAAAGTTTCACTTAGAAAGGAATTGTGTCGTGTGGTCAGGTTGGGAATTAAAAAAAAATCTCTCATGTTGTTTGCACACACTACATTAACATAAATGCCATATTCTTCGTAAATGTGACAATTGTATTCCTTGCAGTAATATATAGTATTACTAAGGGATAAGATTTGTACTATGTAAAAAAAAAAAAGGACCCTGTCAAATCCTCTTGATAGGACAAATACAGAAATGAAAAACGTATGCCATGGTAGATATGATTGCTCGTTATGTCTTACATGGTTGTTTCACTACAGGAATTTATAATGAGGAATAGAGATATATAAAAAAAGACATATATAATGATGAAGAGAGATACCGTATATATGTGTATATCTACATGATTTTAAATCGTGATAATTCACTTTAATTCAATATACTTTATCTCTTTGTCGTTATATGTCTTATTGGTTGTTGCACTACAGGGATTTACCATTTTAAAATGATGCTGATATACAGTAGCCTACATATACTGTATGATCTCTCTCAGAACACAAAATCTTGGTTGATATTGAACTACAGGTATTTACCATGGTTTAGCAAAGACGTTAACTCTTTAGTTTTTAATTAATTAATGTATTGTTTCTTCCCACACTAGTAATTGAAATACATGCACTATGATAACAAGTCTCCTGTTCGTTTTCTGTCCTATTTATACAAAGTACTGTATGTAAAAATAAATGAAAGAACAAATATAAAATAATAATACTGTATAAGCAACGTTTTTCAAGTACATCGTGTGATTGATGTGTCCCGTGGCCTAGTTAGTAATCGCAGCATGGAGCTTCATTTTTTCCATGATTGAAACTCATGCTTTAACTTTTGGACAATCGCTCGCATACCTGCTGTCCATACTGTAGTGCTTCCCAAAACAAAAACACATCCAGAAATGCAAAATAAGGTCAATGCGTAACACATTTTGCTAGTTAACGTTTGTTACACAAACAGAAATACACAATCAGAAATGTACAATCATACAATTCATTTTAAATTATTTATTTGCTGCTAATATATATTACAGCGATATTCACATTCCATTATCTAGCGTAATACTGTCGAATATATCCGATCTACATGTTAATGTAAATTGTACATACAAAAGTCATTTTAAATTATGCATTTTTGTTAGGCTAATATATAGAATCTAAAGCAATATTCACATCATCTTATCTAGCAGCATACTGCCGAATAAATTTGATCTACTAATTGATATAAATTATACTTACAACATTAATTTAAAATTATTTATTGTTCATTAATATATCCGATCAACTTATTTCCTGGCTCGATCTACTTATTTCCTAGCCTAGGCTTGTTTACATTAGAAACAATGGAACTTCCCCTTTAAATTCTAGACCTTGATCAACTTATTTCCCGATCAACTTATTTCCTGGGACACCATGTTTTTTTTTTCTTTAATGTGTAATAGTTAATTTTGGTAATCTTTATTTTTTGGTTTGCGTACAGTACATTTGTACAGTTACAGTTTCTATAGGTAAATTGTTATGTTGGTTAATTCAGTTAGCTTTAGCTGAAAAATGTTTGGGGGAAATACAAATAATTCCATAACGTTAGGTTACCTATAGTAACCCTGGTTCCCTGAAAGAGAAGACGACCACGAACATGACTATGGGATATCCATGCCCATTGGGCAGGTATTCTGAGCTCTCTATATCAGATATATGTCTGTCGTCAACACTTGGTGGTTGTCTGTCACGCTTGGGATGGAGGTGGAATGCATTGAGCCACGCTTGTAGCGGCCGCATGCGAAGTAGACCCAGCTGAATGGCTGATGTGGCTGCAGCCATCAGACCCAGTAGTTTCTGGGACAATACGAGAGTGACCTGCGATCCCTGTTGAAACAAGGAGAGACGCTCTTGGATAGCTGCTACTCTGTTGTCCGACAGGAATGCGCGCATCGTACTGGAGTCCAGCTGGAGCAAGTAAATCGTGCACTGTACCGGTGTAAGCTGACTCTTTGCATCCTGTTCAGTCTGTGTCCTTGTTCAGCTCAGTGTTTTTATCTCAGTCTGTGAGCAGGGACTCAGAGGCCCCGTCCATTGGATCCTACAGTAGCTCTGGCCACCAAATTCATTCACTTCAGATTAATTTAAAGAGTTCTCTATTCAGCCCAAGTCATTTATTTTTGTAAAGCGCCCTGGGATGCTTGCACACGAAGGACACTATATAAATTAAATTGGTATGGTAAACATGTATTTGGTGGTGACAGCAGAAAATACATACCTTTATTAAAATACATTACAGCAATAAAGTTAAAACATGAAATATTATTGTTTTATTCCTCTGCGGATACAGTGTGCTGTGGTGAGAGCAGGAAACACACTTCAATTAAAATGAAGTAGAATAATAAAGTTGAAACTTCTCTACTTTTTTTTTTTTTTACAGATACAACAACCCCATCAGTCCCACCTTCAGCACCAGCCTCTCAAGGTAATCAGTTCAGTGTAATTCACAACCAATCACAGCAATGAGGCTTTAATAAATTATTATGTAGTGCCCTAGACCCGGTCTCATACAATAAAACTAAGGATAGAAGAATTCAAAATGTATATTATGCAATTCAAGCAAAGTAAGCAAACAGTAACAATTCAGATCACTGATTAGATCAATATAGTACCAAGACAACCTAGCACGGCACAGTAATTGTACACTATTGATAGTATTCAATATCAGATAATCATACACAATTGATAACATTCAATAGTAAAGAAAGCACCAAATGGGTTGATGTAATAGTATGGCAAAATATCATAGTACCACAAATAGTAAACAATGATTCATCTTTTAAAACACCAACTAGATTTGTATAAAAACAAAAGTGCAAAGCACAAGCGAAGTCTCAAGGTGCAATAAGTGTTTACAAATATCACTAGTTTAAAAAATATCAATAATCAGACACCCATTTAAATCGGTATCATAGAGAAGAACATCAAAGAGCAATCCTCAGCATTCCCAGATTATAAACTAACTCTTACTAGTGTAGCATTGGCATAATGGCAAATGTTCAGTGAGCAACTTCCACAAAGTTAAATATATATATATTGTGGCAAAGTGCCCCGCCCCTGTGTGCATTTGTGTGTTATGTGTTGTATGTTGCGTGTGTAAATGTTGGTGTATAGTCATTGGTACACGGGATATAAACGGGTCTGTGTTTCACGTGTATTTAAAAAGTGTAGATTTGTATTTAGGCACGAGGAGGGCACAAATCACTTCACGTGCTGGTTAAATGTAATATGTAAGCACGGGGTTGCACAGAATTAATTCACGTGCTGGGATTCAAGTGAATAATTAATTAGTAATTGAATCCCAGCACAACAGTATATATAGAGGCACATTTTCATTCAGTCGGGGTTAGGTGTTCAGAGAGTGGAGAACGGGTGAGAGAGAAGGAGTAAATCAGTAAGATCGTAAAAGTAAAGAGAAGTGTTTTGTTTGTACTCACCGTGTTTGTTTGTCTCTCCGTGCACCGTTTGTTAAGTGTTTAGTCCGTTTTGTTTATATGTTTCTTTTGGCTATAGTGCCGTGTCCTGTTTTTGTGCTGTTTGAAACCTTTTATTTTGTTAATAAACGCTGAGTGCAGCCATTGCACTCAGCTCATCACAACCACTGTCTGTGTGTTTGGATTCCTTTCTGGTCTGACGCCACCCACTCTGGCCGTCTTTGTGACACGTGGTGTCAGAAGAGGGATAGCCGCGCCTCCAAGCGTCAGACCAGGAGGGGTTTTGTTTAAAAAAAAAATATATATATAATGGCAGAAGACGCCACAAAATGGCGGGACTGGTTCCTGGAGAATGCTTGGCTGGAGGCCCAGGCTCTGCCCATAGTCGTTCGGGCCCTGTGGATGATGGACAGTGAGAGATGGGAGGCCTATCAGCAGGAACACACCCCAAACACCTTGGAGGAAGGTGTGGAGTTTCTCCTCAGCTACCTGGAGGCAACGATAAACGGAACAGCAGCCCAGGTAGCAGGACCACCAGCAGAGGAGTACCTGCTGTCCCCATCTCCACCAGCAGAGGGTGAATGCCTGCTGGTTTTGCCTCCACAGCCCAAGCGGGAGGCAGAGACAGATAAAGAGGTGAAGGACAGGGAGGAGGAGTGCCGCCTAAGGGCCAGGCATCCACGGCGATGTAACAAGCCATCGCCGGGGTGCCTCCTCTGCGACCAGGATCACCTGTTCGCCCACTGTCCCTTCCGCAGTTATGGGGAGGAGCCTGAGCGTCCACAGCCCAAGCGGGAGGAGCCTGAGCGTCCACAGCCCAAATGGGAGGAGCCTGAGCGTCCACAGCCCAAGCGGGAGGAGCCCGAACGTCCTACGCCTGAGTGGGAGGAGCCCGAACGTCCTACGCCTGAGTGGGAGGAGCCCGAACGTCCTACGCCTGAGTGGGAGGAGCCCGAACGTCCTACGCCTGAGTGGGGGGAGCCCGAACGTCCACAGCCCAAAAGGGAGGAGTCGGTGCGTCCACAGCCCAACAGGGAGGAGTCGGTGCGTCCACAGCCCAACAGGGAGGAGTCGGTGCGTCCACAGCCCAACAGGGAGGAGTCAGTGCGTCCACAGCCCAACAGGGAGGAGTCGGGGCGTCCACAGCCCAAAAGGGAGGAGTCGGTGCGTCCACAGCCCAAAAAGAGGGAAGTCGGGGCTTCCACAGCCGTAGGACCCAAGCTGCCAGCAGAGGGAGAATGCCTGCTGGTCCCACCTCCACCAGCAGAGGGTGAATACCTGCTGGTGCCGTCCCAAGAGCCAGAAGGGGAGGAGTTACAGGCTCAACCCCCTGAAAATTTTTGGGGGGGAGAAGGGCAGGATGCTGGTGTCCCCCAGCAGCCTCTAGCTATGCTGTTGAAGGCAGCACGGCGCGCACATGCCCAGCCGCCACAGCAGAGGGAGCCAGCACCGCCACAGCCTCCCTCTGAGTGGCCAGCATCAGCCCCATCGCCTCTACCTCCGCCACCTCCACCAGCAGAGGGTGAATACCTGCTGGTTCCACCTCCACCGCAGTGGGAGGACTGCTTGCCCCTCCCACCTCCACCAGCAGAGGGTGAATACCTGCTGGTCCCACCTCCACCAGCAGAGGGTGAATACCTGCTGGTTCCACCACCGCCAGGAGCAGAGGAGCTGGAGCTGCCTCTGCCTCCACCACCGCCAGGAGCAGAGGAGCTGGAGCTGCCTCTGCCTCCACCACCGCCAGGAGCAGAGGAGCTGGAGCTGCCTCTGCCTCCACCACCGCCAGGAGCAGAGGAGCTGGAGCTGCCTCTGCCTCCGCCACCGCCCGGAGCAGAGGAGCAGGAGCTGCCTCTGCTGCCCGTACCTCCGCAGGGAGTACGGTGGCCGGAGCCCCAGAAAGGGGAGCTGCCGGCCACGAAGAAGGGGGAGGAGGTCTGGAGACCACCAACCCCAGCAGCAGTTTCGCTGCCGGAGATCGTGGGGGAGGTCAGGAGACCTGCTCCCACTGCAGCAGTTTCGCTGCCGGAGATCGTGGGGGAGGTCTGGAGACCTGCTCCCACTGCAGCAGTTTCGCTGCCGGAGATCGTGGGGGAGGTCAGGAGACCTGCTCCCGCTGCAGCAGTTTCGCTGCCGGAGATCGTGGGGGAGGTCAGGAGACCTGCTCCCACTGCAGCTTCTTCGCTGCCGGCAGTACTGTGGTCGGAGCCCCACCAAAGGGAGCTACCGGCTACAAAGACAGGGGGAGAGGTCAGGAGACCACTTTCCCCAGCAGCAGTTTCGCTGCAGGAGCAAACCAACAGGCTGTCAGCCGTGCCACTACCGGCAGGGGTGCTGACAGCATGGCCAGCCATGGGCCCACTGAAGCCTCCCTTCCCAGCCCGAGACTTTGGCCTGGACTACTGGGTATTTAAGGGGGGAGGTGGCCGTTGAGGCCATGTGTGCTGCGCACAAGGGGGGGTATATGTGGCAAAGTGCCCCGCCCCTGTGTGCATTTGTGTGTTATGTGTTGTATGTTGCGTGTGTAAATGTTGGTGTATAGTCATTGGTACACGGGATATAAACGGGTCTGTGTTTCACGTGTATTTAAAAAGTGTAGATTTGTATTTAGGCACGAGGAGGGCACAAATCACTTCACGTGCTGGTTAAATGTAATATGTAAGCACGGGGTTGCACAGAATTAATTCACGTGCTGGGATTCAAGTGAATAATTAATTAGTAATTGAATCCCAGCACAACAGTATATATAGAGGCACATTTTCATTCAGTCGGGGTTAGGTGTTCAGAGAGTGGAGAACGGGTGAGAGAGAAGGAGTAAATCAGTAAGATCGTAAAAGTAAAGAGAAGTGTTTTGTTTGTACTCACCGTGTTTGTTTGTCTCTCCGTGCACCGTTTGTTAAGTGTTTAGTCCGTTTTGTTTATATGTTTCTTTTGGCTATAGTGCCGTGTCCTGTTTTTGTGCTGTTTGAAACCTTTTATTTTGTTAATAAACGCTGAGTGCAGCCATTGCACTCAGCTCATCACAACCACTGTCTGTGTGTTTGGATTCCTTTCTGGTCTGACGCCACCCACTCTGGCCGTCTTTGTGACACGTGGTGTCAGAAGAGGGATAGCCGCGCCTCCAAGCGTCAGACCAGGAGGGGTTTTGTTTAAAAAAAAAAATATATATATAATGGCAGAAGACGCCACAAAATGGCGGGACTGGTTCCTGGAGAATGCTGGGCTGGAGGCCCAGGCTCTGCCCATAGTCGTTCGGGCCCTGTGGATGATGGACAGTGAGAGATGGGAGGCCTATCAGCAGGAACACACCCCAAACACCTTGGAGGAAGGTGTGGAGTTTCTCCTCAGCTACCTGGAGGAAACGATAAACGGAACAGCAGCCCAGGTAGCAGGACCACCAGCAGAGGAGTACCTGCTGTCCCCATCTCCACCAGCAGAGGGTGAATGCCTGCTGGTTTTGCCTCCACAGCCCAAGCGGGAGGCAGAGACAGATAAAGAGGTGAAGGACAGGGAGGAGGAGTGCCGCCTAAGGGCCAGGCATCCACGGCGATGTAACAAGCCATCGCCGGGGTGCCTCCTCTGCGACCAGGATCACCTGTTCGCCCACTGTCCCTTCCGCAGTTATGGGGAGGAGCCTGAGCGTCCACAGCCCAAGCGGGAGGAGCCTGAGCATCCACAGCCCAAATGGGAGGAGCCTGAGCGTCCACAGCCCAAGCGGGAGGAGCCCGAACGTCCTACGCCTGAGTGGGAGGAGCCCGAACGTCCTACGCCTGAGTGGGAGGAGCCCGAACGTCCTACGCCTGAGTGGGAGGAGCCCGAACGTCCTACGCCTGAGTGGGGGGAGCCCGAACGTCCACAGCCCAAAAGGGAGGAGTCGGTGCGTCCACAGCCCAACAGGGAGGAGTCGGTGCGTCCACAGCCCAACAGGGAGGAGTCGGTGCGTCCACAGCCCAACAGGGAGGAGTCAGTGCGTCCACAGCCCAACAGGGAGGAGTCGGGGCGTCCACAGCCCAAAAGGGAGGAGTCGGTGCGTCCACAGCCCAAAAAGAGGGAAGTCGGGGCTTCCACAGCCGTAGGACCCAAGCTGCCAGCAGAGGGAGAATGCCTGCTGGTCCCACCTCCACCAGCAGAGGGTGAATACCTGCTGGTGCCATCCCAAGAGCCAGAAGGGGAGGAGTTACAGGCTCAACCCCCTGAAAATTTTTGGGGGGGAGAAGGGCAGGATGCTGGTGTCCCCCAGCAGCCTCTAGCTATGCTGTTGAAGGCAGCACGGCGCGCACATGCCCAGCCGCCACAGCAGAGGGAGCCAGCACCGCCACAGCCTCCCTCTGAGTGGCCAGCATCAGCCCCATCGCCTCTACCTCCGCCACCTCCACCAGCAGAGGGTGAATACCTGCTGGTTCCACCTCCACCGCAGTGGGAGGACTGCTTGCCCCTCCCACCTCCACCAGCAGAGGGTGAATACCTGCTGGTCCCACCTCCACCAGCAGAGGGTGAATACCTGCTGGTTCCACCACCGCCAGGAGCAGAGGAGCTGGAGCTGCCTCTGCCTCCACCACCGCCAGGAGCAGAGGAGCTGGAGCTGCCTCTGCCTCCACCACCGCCAGGAGCAGAGGAGCTGGAGCTGCCTCTGCCTCCACCACCGCCAGGAGCAGAGGAGCTGGAGCTGCCTCTGCCTCCGCCACCGCCCGGAGCAGAGGAGCAGGAGCTGCCTCTGCTGCCCGTACCTCCGCAGGGAGTACGGTGGCCGGAGCCCCAGAAAGGGGAGCTGCCGGCCACGAAGAAGGGGGAGGGGGTCTGGAGACCACCAACCCCAGCAGCAGTTTCGCTGCCGGAGATCGTGGGGGAGGTCAGGAGACCTGCTCCCACTGCAGCAGTTTCGCTGCCGGAGATCGTGGGGGAGGTCTGGAGACCTGCTCCCACTGCAGCAGTTTCGCTGCCGGAGATCGTGGGGGAGGTCAGGAGACCTGCTCCCGCTGCAGCAGTTTCGCTGCCGGAGATCGTGGGGGAGGTCAGGAGACCTGCTCCCACTGCAGCTTCTTCGCTGCCGGCAGTACTGTGGTCGGAGCCCCACCAAAGGGAGCTACCGGCTACAAAGACAGGGGGAGAGGTCAGGAGACCACTTTCCCCAGCAGCAGTTTCGCTGCAGGAGCAAACCAACAGGCTGTCAGCCGTGCCACTACCGGCAGGGGTGCTGACAGCATGGCCAGCCATGGGCCCACTGAAGCCTCCCTTCCCAGCCCGAGACTTTGGCCTGGACTACTGGGTATTTAAGGGGGGAGGTGGCCGTTGAGGCCATGTGTGCTGCGCACAAGGGGGGGTATATGTGGCAAAGTGCCCCGCCCCTGTGTGCATTTGTGTGTTATGTGTTGTATGTTGCGTGTGTAAATGTTGGTGTATAGTCATTGGTACACGGGATATAAACGGGTCTGTGTTTCACGTGTATTTAAAAAGTGTAGATTTGTATTTAGGCACGAGGAGGGCACAAATCACTTCACGTGCTGGTTAAATGTAATATGTAAGCACGGGGTTGCACAGAATTAATTCACGTGCTGGGATTCAAGTGAATAATTAATTAGTAATTGAATCCCAGCACAACAGTATATATAGAGGCACATTTTCATTCAGTCGGGGTTAGGTGTTCAGAGAGTGGAGAACGGGTGAGAGAGAAGGAGTAAATCAGTAAGATCGTAAAAGTAAAGAGAAGTGTTTTGTTTGTACTCACCGTGTTTGTTTGTCTCTCCGTGCACCGTTTGTTAAGTGTTTAGTCCGTTTTGTTTATATGTTTCTTTTGGCTATAGTGCCGTGTCCTGTTTTTGTGCTGTTTGAAACCTTTTATTTTGTTAATAAACGCTGAGTGCAGCCATTGCACTCAGCTCATCACAACCACTGTCTGTGTGTTTGGATTCCTTTCTGGTCTGACGCCACCCACTCTGGCCGTCTTTGTGACACGTGGTGTCAGAAGAGGGATAGCCGCGCCTCCAAGCGTCAGACCAGGAGGGGTTTTGTTTAAAAAAAAAAATATATATATAATGGCAGAAGACGCCACAAAATGGCGGGACTGGTTCCTGGAGAATGCTGGGCTGGAGGCCCAGGCTCTGCCCATAGTCGTTCGGGCCCTGTGGATGATGGACAGTGAGAGATGGGAGGCCTATCAGCAGGAACACACCCCAAACACCTTGGAGGAAGGTGTGGAGTTTCTCCTCAGCTACCTGGAGGCAACGATAAACAGAACAGCAGCCCAGGTAGCAGGACCACCAGCAGAGGAGTACCTGCTGTCCCCATCTCCACCAGCAGAGGGTGAATGCCTGCTGGTTTTGCCTCCACAGCCCAAGCGGGAGGCAGAGACAGATAAAGAGGTGAAGGACAGGGAGGAGGAGTGCCGCCTAAGGGCCAGGCATCCACGGCGATGTAACAAGCCATCGCCGGGGTGCCTCCTCTGCGACCAGGATCACCTGTTCGCCCACTGTCCCTTCCGCAGTTATGGGGAGGAGCC
The DNA here is from genome assembly GCF_902713425.1 of Acipenser ruthenus. NCBI lineage: Eukaryota > Metazoa > Chordata > Actinopteri > Acipenseriformes > Acipenseridae > Acipenser > Acipenser ruthenus. The sequence goes on along the minus strand of NC_081229.1, from coordinate 4,075,567 downwards.
TGAGCGTCCACAGCCCAAGCGGGAGGAGCCTGAGCGTCCACAGCCCAAGCGGGAGGAGCCTGAGCGTCCACAGCCCAAATGGGAGGAGCCTGAGCGTCCACAGCCCAAGCGGGAGGAGCCCGAACGTCCTACGCCTGAGTGGGAGGAGCCCGAACGTCCTACGCCTGAGTGGGAGGAGCCCGAACGTCCTACGCCTGAGTGGGAGGAGCCCGAACGTCCTACGCCTGAGTGGGGGGAGCCCGAACGTCCACAGCCCAAAAGGGAGGAGTCGGTGCGTCCACAGCCCAACAGGGAGGAGTCGGTGCGTCCACAGCCCAACAGGGAGGAGTCGGTGCGTCCACAGCCCAACAGGGAGGAGTCAGTGCGTCCACAGCCCAACAGGGAGGAGTCGGGGCGTCCACAGCCCAAAAGGGAGGAGTCGGTGCGTCCACAGCCCAAAAAGAGGGAAGTCGGGGCTTCCACAGCCGTAGGACCCAAGCTGCCAGCAGAGGGAGAATGCCTGCTGGTCCCACCTCCACCAGCAGAGGGTGAATACCTGCTGGTGCCGTCCCAAGAGCCAGAAGGGGAGGAGTTACAGGCTCAACCCCCTGAAAATTTTTGGGGGGGAGAAGGGCAGGATGCTGGTGTCCCCCAGCAGCCTCTAGCTATGCTGTTGAAGGCAGCACAGCGCGCACATGCCCAGCCGCCACAGCAGAGGGAGCCAGCACCGCCACAGCCTCCCTCTGAGTGGCCAGCATCAGCCCCATCGCCTCTACCTCCGCCACCTCCACCAGCAGAGGGTGAATACCTGCTGGTTCCACCTCCACCGCAGTGGGAGGACTGCTTGCCCCTCCCACCTCCACCAGCAGAGGGTGAATACCTGCTGGTCCCACCTCCACCAGCAGAGGGTGAATACCTGCTGGTTCCACCACCGCCAGGAGCAGAGGAGCTGGAGCTGCCTCTGCCTCCACCACCGCCAGGAGCAGAGGAGCTGGAGCTGCCTCTGCCTCCACCACCGCCAGGAGCAGAGGAGCTGGAGCTGCCTCTGCCTCCACCACCGCCAGGAGCAGAGGAGCTGGAGCTGCCTCTGCCTCCGCCACCGCCCGGAGCAGAGGAGCAGGAGCTGCCTCTGCTGCCCGTACCTCCGCAGGGAGTATGGTGGCCGGAGCCCCAGAAAGGGGAGCTGCCGGCCACGAAGAAGGGGGAGGAGGTCTGGAGACCACCAACCCCAGCAGCAGTTTCGCTGCCGGAGATCGTGGGGGAGGTCAGGAGACCTGCTCCCACTGCAGCAGTTTCGCTGCCGGAGATCGTGGGGGAGGTCTGGAGACCTGCTCCCACTGCAGCAGTTTCGCTGCCGGAGATCGTGGGGGAGGTCAGGAGACCTGCTCCCACTGCAGCTTCTTCGCTGCCGGCAGTACTGTGGTCGGAGCCCCACCAAAGGGAGCTACCGGCTACAAAGACAGGGGGAGAGGTCAGGAGACCACTTTCCCCAGCAGCAGTTTCGCTGCAGGAGCAAACCAACAGGCTGTCAGCCGTGCCACTACCGGCAGGGGTGCTGACAGCATGGCCAGCCATGGGCCCACTGAAGCCTCCCTTCCCAGCCCGAGACTTTGGCCTGGACTGCTGGGTATTTAAGGGGGGAGGTGGCCGTTGAGGCCATGTGTGCTGCGCACAAGGGGGGGTATATGTGGCAAAGTGCCCCGCCCCTGTGTGCATTTGTGTGTTATGTGTTGTATGTTGCGTGTGTAAATGTTGGTGTATAGTCATTGGTACACGGGATATAAACGGGTCTGTGTTTCACGTGTATTTAAAAAGTGTAGATTTGTATTTAGGCACGAGGAGGGCACAAATCACTTCACGTGCTGGTTAAATGTAATATGTAAGCACGGGGTTGCACAGAATTAATTCACGTGCTGGGATTCAAGTGAATAATTAATTAGTAATTGAATCCCAGCACAACAGTATATATAGAGGCACATTTTCATTCAGTCGGGGTTAGGTGTTCAGAGAGTGGAGAACGGGTGAGAGAGAAGGAGTAAATCAGTAAGATCGTAAAAGTAAAGAGAAGTGTTTTGTTTGTACTCACCGTGTTTGTTTGTCTCTCCGTGCACCGTTTGTTAAGTGTTTAGTCCGTTTTGTTTATATGTTTCTTTTGGCTATAGTGCCGTGTCCTGTTTTTGTGCTGTTTGAAACCTTTTATTTTGTTAATAAACGCTGAGTGCAGCCATTGCACTCAGCTCATCACAACCACTGTCTGTGTGTTTGGATTCCTTTCTGGTCTGACGCCACCCACTCTGGCCGTCTTTGTGACACGTGGTGTCAGAAGAGGGATAGCCGCGCCTCCAAGCGTCAGACCAGGAGGGGTTTTGTTTAAAAAAAAAAATATATATATAATGGCAGAAGACGCCACAAAATGGCGGGACTGGTTCCTGGAGAATGCTGGGCTGGAGGCCCAGGCTCTGCCCATAGTCGTTCGGGCCCTGTGGATGATGGACAGTGAGAGATGGGAGGCCTATCAGCAGGAACACACCCCAAACACCTTGGAGGAAGGTGTGGAGTTTCTCCTCAGCTACCTGGAGGCAACGATAAACAGAACAGCAGCCCAGGTAGCAGGACCACCAGCAGAGGAGTACCTGCTGTCCCCATCTCCACCAGCAGAGGGTGAATGCCTGCTGGTTTTGCCTCCACAGCCCAAGCGGGAGGCAGAGACAGATAAAGAGGTGAAGGACAGGGAGGAGGAGTGCCGCCTAAGGGCCAGGCATCCACGGCGATGTAACAAGCCATCGCCGGGGTGCCTCCTCTGCGACCAGGATCACCTGTTCGCCCACTGTCCCTTCCGCAGTTATGGGGAGGAGCCTGAGCGTCCACAGCCCAAGCGGGAGGAGCCTGAGCGTCCACAGCCCAAGCGGGAGGAGCCTGAGCGTCCACAGCCCAAATGGGAGGAGCCTGAGCGTCCACAGCCCAAGCGGGAGGAGCCCGAACGTCCTACGCCTGAGTGGGAGGAGCCCGAACGTCCTACGCCTGAGTGGGAGGAGCCCGAACGTCCTACGCCTGAGTGGGAGGAGCCCGAACGTCCTACGCCTGAGTGGGGGGAGCCCGAACGTCCACAGCCCAAAAGGGAGGAGTCGGTGCGTCCACAGCCCAACAGGGAGGAGTCGGTGCGTCCAGAGCCCAACAGGGAGGAGTCGGTGCGTCCACAGCCCAACAGGGAGGAGTCAGTGCGTCCACAGCCCAACAGGGAGGAGTCGGGGCGTCCACAGCCCAAAAGGGAGGAGTCGGTGCGTCCACAGCCCAAAAAGAGGGAAGTCGGGGCTTCCACAGCCGTAGGACCCAAGCTGCCAGCAGAGGGAGAATGCCTGCTGGTCCCACCTCCACCAGCAGAGGGTGAATACCTGCTGGTGCCGTCCCAAGAGCCAGAAGGGGAGGAGTTACAGGCTCAACCCCCTGAAAATTTTTGGGGGGGAGAAAGGCAGGATGCTGGTGTCCCCCAGCAGCCTCTAGCTATGCTGTTGAAGGCAGCACAGCGCGCACATGCCCAGCCGCCACAGCAGAGGGAGCCAGCACCGCCACAGCCTCCCTCTGAGTGGCCAGCATCAGCCCCATCGCCTCTACCTCCGCCACCTCCACCAGCAGAGGGTGAATACCTGCTGGTTCCACCTCCACCGCAGTGGGAGGACTGCTTGCCCCTCCCACCTCCACCAGCAGAGGGTGAATACCTGCTGGTCCCACCTCCACCAGCAGAGGGTGAATACCTGCTGGTTCCACCACCGCCAGGAGCAGAGGAGCTGGAGCTGCCTCTGCCTCCACCACCGCCAGGAGCAGAGGAGCTGGAGCTGCCTCTGCCTCCACCACCGCCAGGAGCAGAGGAGCTGGAGCTGCCTCTGCCTCCACCACCGCCAGGAGCAGAGGAGCTGGAGCTGCCTCTGCCTCCGCCACCGCCCGGAGCAGAGGAGCAGGAGCTGCCTCTGCTGCCCGTACCTCCGCAGGGAGTATGGTGGCCGGAGCCCCAGAAAGGGGAGCTGCCGGCCACGAAGAAGGGGGAGGAGGTCTGGAGACCACCAACCCCAGCAGCAGTTTCGCTGCCGGAGATCGTGGGGGAGGTCAGGAGACCTGCTCCCACTGCAGCAGTTTCGCTGCCGGAGATCGTGGGGGAGGTCTGGAGACCTGCTCCCACTGCAGCAGTTTCGCTGCCGGAGATCGTGGGGGAGGTCAGGAGACCTGCTCCCACTGCAGCTTCTTCGCTGCCGGCAGTACTGTGGTCGGAGCCCCACCAAAGGGAGCTACCGGCTACAAAGACAGGGGGAGAGGTCAGGAGACCACTTTCCCCAGCAGCAGTTTCGCTGCAGGAGCAAACCAACAGGCTGTCAGCCGTGCCACTACCGGCAGGGGTGCTGACAGCATGGCCAGCCATGGGCCCACTGAAGCCTCCCTTCCCAGCCCGAGACTTTGGCCTGGACTGCTGGGTATTTAAGGGGGGAGGTGGCCGTTGAGGCCATGTGTGCTGCGCACAAGGGGGGGTATATGTGGCAAAGTGCCCCGCCCCTGTGTGCATTTGTGTGTTATGTGTTGTATGTTGCGTGTGTAAATGTTGGTGTATAGTCATTGGTACACGGGATATAAACGGGTCTGTGTTTCACGTGTATTTAAAAAGTGTAGATTTGTATTTAGGCACGAGGAGGGCACAAATCACTTCACGTGCTGGTTAAATGTAATATGTAAGCACGGGGTTGCACAGAATTAATTCACGTGCTGGGATTCAAGTGAATAATTAATTAGTAATTGAATCCCAGCACAACAGTATATATAGAGGCACATTTTCATTCAGTCGGGGTTAGGTGTTCAGAGAGTGGAGAACGGGTGAGAGAGAAGGAGTAAATCAGTAAGATCGTAAAAGTAAAGAGAAGTGTTTTGTTTGTACTCACCGTGTTTGTTTGTCTCTCCGTGCACCGTTTGTTAAGTGTTTAGTCCGTTTTGTTTATATGTTTTTTTTGGCTATAGTGCCGTGTCCTGTTTTTGTGCTGTTTGAAACCTTTTATTTTGTTAATAAACGCTGAGTGCAGCCATTGCACTCAGCTCATCACAACCACTGTCTGTGTGTTTGGATTCCTTTCTGGTCTGACGCCACCCACTCTGGCTGTCTTTGTGACAATATCTATAAAAAAAAACAAAAAAAAACACACACATACAATCAGAAAAACTGAAAGAAACCATAAAATGAAAAACACTTCCAAGAAAACAGTATAGTGGAAACAATGATTGGTGCTCACTAAAATGAAAGCAAAAAAGACAATTAAGATACTTATTAGTTTTTCTATCAAAATTCAGTCTAAACGCATTCAAATTACTTTAATGCTTCAAAATTAAGTGAATATACATTTTACAAACAAATACCATCGAAATAAAGCACTGTGCTGTCGTGCACATATTATATCATTACATTCTCTTAAGAAATACCTTTATAGAATTTGAACCTTATAAAATACTTGTAAAAATAAATTGCATTACTTTGCAACACATTACAGATATATGATAAAATAAATGGAACCCAAAATCATCCCCAGGAATCATACAATATTAAACTAAAAACGTACCAAAATTACTTTTAAAAAATGTATAGAAAAAAATAAGAACAAAGGTTTACCTCAGGCAAAACGTGGTTGTGTAGATCTAGACGACACTCACTGCACAGCCTGCCCTACAAATTACCAATACAACAATAAACAACAAATCCACACAAAACAACAAAGATAAATACATACTGGGAGCAGGCGATACAAACAAGCTTACCAACTTTAGCAGAACGGGAGAATTTTGATTCCTTTCTTTTACCAAGGCAAACCACAACAGCGTCCTAGTCTCATCCAGTGTTCAATCCTGTTTGCTAGAAATGCTATCCTGCCTGCTGCAGCCCACCTTCTTTCTTTTTTTACAGATCCACAACCCTCAAACTCAGCTTCAACACCGGCCTCTCCAGGTATGTGCAGTTTGTACAGTGGAGTAGTGATGTAGGACTCCCAACACACTCCCCAGTATAAAACATGAGTGTTTGAATGTAAGTTGATAACACTCTAGAGTGTAATGAGCGTACGATCAATACACTCTGCTGCGCTTTGAATTCGTGTTCAAAACACTCCCTTTCAGGACCAGAACAGCGTTTTTTCATTACAATATATAAACACAACGTACAACGAAAAGGTGAGCCCCAAAATAGACAGCTTCTATCAGTATGTACAGGAGTTACACTTTAGTATGTTAATAACAAGTAGCATTTGTTCTAATATTAATTAAACATATTTTTTGTTAATTAACAAAAAAAAGTTTTATTAAAGAAGATAACATATTCAAAAGATGTAGCATGCTTGAAAGAAGGTCATCCGTTAGCCATAGATGCCAATTTTCTGTATTCGCGTGTGTGTGTGTGTGTGTGTGTGTGTGCGTGTGTGCGTGCGTTTCTGGATCTAGTACCGTGTTTTTTTCTTTAATGTGTATATAGTTAATTTTGGTAATCTTTATTTTTTGGTTGGCGTACAGTACATTTGTACACTAGTACTTGTTTATTTGTATAGAAGATGTCACCCCAACCCCCTTTTGCTCACACATTGACATATGGACAGGTTTTTCTACATGGGAACCGAAATCCGAAACGAAATTCCCGGTTCTAATGACAGATACCCGGTTCGGTCCCGATTCCAAATATCTCAACAAATGCACATCACTACAGTGGAGTTTGTCCAATCTGATTCTCATCTACCACCATTTGCCATGTGTCATGTGATCTTCTAGAGTAAGCTGTGTGAGAGTTGCAGATACCAGCAGGTATAACTCAGAACTCAAGCTCAACAGTACTGTAGAAAAAACCACACAGCCTTGTCAGTGTAAAGAATGCGTGTGAAAATGAGGAAATACAGAATAATGTAAAGGGAGATTCTGTAAAACATAAACATTCAGAACCTTTTAAAAAAATCAGCCTGGGAGCTATGGAGGCAAAGAGAAATGTGTGCTGATTAAACACGACAGTAATACACTTAAATAGAACGATGGTCCATGTAGCACAGAGTATCCATTCTTGTGCTATGACGATAAGGAGCCCTGTTTAATCTTAGAACATAAGAACATAAGAAAGTTTACAAATGAGAGGAGGCCATTCAGCCCATCTTGCTCGTTTGGTTGTTAGTAGCTTATTGATCCCAGAATCTCATCAAGCAGCTTCTTGAAGGATCCCAGGGTGTCAGCTTCAACAACATTACTGGGGAGTTGGTTCCAGACAATTCTCTGTAAAAAGTGCCTCCTATTTTCTGTTTTGAATGCCCCTTTATCTAATCTCCATTTGTGACCCCTGGTCCTTGTTTCTTTTTTCAGGTCAAAAAAGTCCCCTGGGTCGACATTGCCTACACCTTTTAGGATTTTGAATGTTTGAATCAGATCGCCGCGTAGTCTTCTTTGTTCAAGACTGAATAGATTCAATTCTTTTAGGCTGTCTGCATACGACATGCCTTTTAAACCCTTTTAGAAGCTGAGAGTACCCTTTAAGCAGGACGGCATAGCCCATTTACATTACTTAAATCAAGTTTGCAGTTCACGATAACCTTTTAAAACTTTTTAAAATCAATTTAGTCTCATTTTTTTCAAAGCACTTTTTAAACTAACAGAACTCTTTAAAAAAAAAAAAAACATTCCTTAAGTACAACGAATAAAGCTCTGTTTTATAAGACAGTGGTTTCTTGTGCTTGCAGATGGCAAGAAGCTGTTCCTTGTGAACGAGAATAAAACCTGGGAGGAAGCCGTGGAGTACTGCAGATCCAACTACACTGATCTGGTCAGCATCGAGTCAGAGCAGGAGCTCCAGAGGGTTTCCCAAGAGGCTAACAAGGCCAGCTCTTCACATGTCTGGCTCGGGCTGCTGCAGAGCTGTACCTTTGGCTTCTGGTACTGGGTGGACGGAGCCCAGTCCTGTTATGATAACTGGGCTCAAGAACCCCGATGCCAGTCTGGGTGTAACCAGTGTGGAGTCATGACTGCAAGGAACGGGTCAAAATGGACTGAAAAACCCTGCACTGAGAGGTTCAACTTCATCTGCTACAACGGTAAATGGCCTGGTTTTGTATTTTGAAAGGTGAAGAACAAGGTCTGGTGCAACCCTGAGGGATATTCCAGCCTTCACTCTGTCACTGTGCTTAATTAGACCTTTTAAATTATTTTCAGCTCTTAAACAGTTGCAGAGTCAAGTTACTTATAAAATGTTAAAGCTAAGTTGAAATCTGCAACTGTTTAAGAGCTGAAAACAAGTAAAAAGCTCTAATTAAGCAAAGGATCAGTTCAATTAAGGGTATAGCTGATTGAGAGCTCAGTTGGAATGAAAGCCAGCAGACACAGGGGGTCCCCAGAACCGAGTTTTGAGAAGCCCTGCTCTAGCTGGTCATCATCGAACATGTATTGTGTTTGACAAGGCACCATTTCATGAGGTTCCGTGACTTGGCTAAAGTGTGGCTCTCATTGCACCTACAGTATTACGACATTAAGAACGCATTTAATAAAAAAGCTTATGAGCCACAAACTGCAAGAATAAACAGGCTCACAGTGTATTAAGTATGTGTACACCTGTCACAAACAAGATGAATAGCAAAAACACAGATCTACATTTCTGATTTAAAAAACGGTACTTTGTAACTAGTTTATTGATGTCTATTTGATGTCTAGTATAGATAAGTATAGATAACTGGCTGGCCTTTCTCAGGCATCCTACTGACCAGCTAAGCACACAGAACAGGTTACAGTTTGGTTCCAGACACTGTTAATCAGGGTCCTCAGTGTGTACTTACTGGTGCTGAGGTTACCTTGACAACAGTCGGCCCACTCAAGGATTTTCTTTTGAGTTAAATATAAAATAGACAAAAAACAGCTAAATGTTCCAAAATCGAGGGAACTAGCCGCCTATCTGCGTGTTTAATAAATCACACGGATAGAGATGGAATTACTGTAAATAATTCAGAACCAATTGCAGGTACTGCATTTGAAAACTCGCTTTCTATAAAGCTTGTGCAGGTGTTGGTGTTGGTTTTCTTTGATGGAATCTGTGTTTATTTTTCATGAAGTCTTGTTTCTCCCCCAGGTACAACTGGTTCTTCTCACTGAAGGCTCTCAGTGCTACAGCTTCTGCAGCAGAATCAGCTTCTTCCTGTCAGGCTGCCTGCCATTGCTTCATGGGGACGAATGGCTTATTTTCTTTGGGATTGGAATGATATGTTAAATGCATTTTGTTAAAGTGATAATGACCAAGGCTTTTACAGATACACTTCATGGCAAATCGTTGTGTTCTTTTGCTGTGTTTTAGTTTTATGGCTGGTTTAACACCCTTTGATTGCCATTTATATTGTGCTATCTTATCTAAGGTAACATTACTGTAGGTAGCAGATTTGTGCTAACACCAGTCGTTAGTTTTCTCAGATTTTTTCCACCCCCCTTGGGAAGCAGACACTCAATATGCTGTACTCTCTAGGTGGTGACAAGATAAATGGGCTCCACCTCAGTAAAAAATAAAATCTGAGAAAAGTTAACAAATCTGCAGGAAAACCAAGTTGTTCCAGAACAGGGGTGGTCAAAGTTGGCCCTTCCACTGCTGGTCTTTGTTACAACCCTGTTCTAAATTGTTAAATCAAACCAATTAAACCTCCATCCAGACCCTGAAGGAGTTAATTATATCATTGTTTCTGTTAAACCTGGGATGGAATGGCCCTCCAGGGCTATGATTGGACACCCCTGTTCTAGAATCTTTCTTCAAAGTTATATTTTTCTTAGTTGTCTGTACATTGATTGGTTTTAAGCAGTGTTGGGGAGTAACACAATGCATGTCATGCATTACTGTAACATGAGTACATTTTTCAGTAACTTGTAACAGTAGACAGGTAACTAAATGTGTTAACATATACATTTTATGTTAAAATATAAGTTACTTTTAGTGAAATTTTTTCTTTAAAAAAATGCATAACTTGGATATTAGAAAGCACTTCAACAGTGCAAGTCAAACCACACAGGTCACGTTATCACGCTTTGAGCCAATGAGTGGGATCGATAGCTAGATCTTCAATGAATATTTTGAGCTGTAGCCTGACCAAACCGAAAAACAAATAGCTTTGTAAAATGTAAACTGTGCCTGAGAAGTAACTATTTGGAAACATAACTATAAATAGTTCGATTTTTCCAATAACTGTAAAGCATTACTTTTTAAAAAGTAACTTCCCAACACTGTTTTTAAGTTAAACATAGCCTGAGATACAATGTAAAAGCATGTTTTTTCTAATATGATTTTTATATTTGAAATATTTTTTTCTTTTTCATATTTTATTGTGTTTGGTGTTTAAGTTGTATTTTAAAAGCACTGAATAACCATAGTCGACTTGATTTACCTACAAGCCACCACTGGATCATTTTACAGCAGCAGGGAATCCCACTGGATTGAACCCGTCATTGACCCGAGGTCACCCCTAAAATGGGTGTCTGATGCAATCCAAATGGGTTTCCCTGGTGCTGTGCTACACGCCAATCAAATCCAGCTTTGACTAATGCTAGCTGGGTATACAGGAGGTAGATTAAATCACTCCATAGTAATGTTTCCTGTATCATCCCTTATAAAAGTTTATCACGATATTGTTGCACTGCTGCCATGCTTTTCTCATGCTTATACTATGCATTTACTATAGTTTACCATGGTTTGCCGTGGTTTATTAATATGCTTTACCATATAGCACCTCTCTTTGGTTTACTAAGCTTTTACTGTGGAAAACTTTATAAAGGATTGAAAACGCTTTTCTATTTTAAATCCGTGTTTTTAAATTGACATTACAATATATATATATATACATATTTTTACTGCATAACTGTCATGTGTGTTCCCTCTTTGTTTCAAAACAATTGTGAAATATATAAAGGACAGTGAATTAGTGAAAGGTCCATACAGTGTGCATACAATTCACTGTCCATATGGACTAAATTATTTAATTTGTGAATAATCTAATTGTGAAATTACAAAGGGAGCACCAGACAGTATATACACTGACTGGGACATTGTTTAATTGGAAATGGGGTTTGTATTGACCAGAAATGAAATTTGATGTGATTTGGGCTACTGTAACATCACTTGTCTGTGGGCTCCGTGATTACCTGTGTGCTGCCAGAATTGTGCTTTCTAGCCAATGAGGGGTTTATCTGCATGTTGCAAATCCAGGAGACTGTTTTAATCAATGGACACTTTGGTCAATGCAGCCCCTGCATGGACGGAGCCACTGACCTGGCCCCTGTGAAGTTACAGTGATCCTTCCCATTGATCCTTCACACAGCTTAATGGATAATGCATAACATGACATATTTCATGACCACATAGATTTGCATACATTACTCTAATTTTCAGTCCAGTCAGTGTATATTATTATTATTATTATTATTATCCTAAAAACAATTGTTCTAAAAGCCTCATTTCTGGAAACATCCCAGTATCATAGAGACTGTTTCTAAACGTTGATTCTTTGATTCTGTTGTGAACACTGTATAGGTTTGCATAGTGATGAAGAAAGAACAATTGATGGGATGTTATGTTTTGGTAGTTTGGGGTGTTGTATTGTCGATTGTGAGAGGACAAAATGGAAACTTAAAATGCAAACAGAAACACAAAGTTCTTTAAAAAAAATAGTAATGTTAAGAAATGGTTTGTAAGGCTACTGCATAAAGCAAACAAATATGGTATAATATTTTAAGTAATGTATTCTATGCTTGCTGTAACTGCTTGGATAAAAAAAAAAAAAATAAATAACAATAAACTGGTTCAGACCATTCCTCTTTTTATTGTCGGTTATATATTTTTTGTTTCCTTTAAAGTACCATAAAAACCAGCGTATAAGTCGCACTTGTGTATAATTTGCCCCCCCCCCCCCCCCCCCCTTTTTGAGACAACAATATCAGGAAAAAGCCTATAGGTCACACCGGTGTATAAGTCACTCCCCCCTTTTTAGGACCCCCTAAAAAACTTTGAAAATAGACTTATACAAAGGTTTTTACAGTAATTCATTTTGGAAATAGGGCCCAATATCACACACATTAAATATTATTTAAAATTATAAAAGGGACATTTCAAGGCCTTATAAATTAGAGACCATTTCAGCATCTTCATACAGGTCTTGCAAGACCAATTCATTGTTTAGGTCTGAAAACATGTAATTTTTCTGGAAAGATGGATTACATTAAGAGCTTTAAGAGCTTTCTCATTGGCTCAAGGGGCACGTATATTCATTGGTATATATTAAAAAAAAATCAGTATACATAATAACAAGCTAAAATTGCAATAATATGAATTCAATCTTCCTTTTAATTAATGAAGGAAGGTCTGTTGATGAGATGCCACTGTATACATGACTATGTGATTGGATAACACATGGTTACACAGGTGTAAACTCACCTGACTACATTGGCACAAGAGACAGTCTGTGTTTATGGAAAACAATTGGGAATATAGTGGAGGTGCACAGGGGGCATTGTTCAGGGAAGATGGCATACAGTATGCTGGTGCACAAGATGACCAGATGAATATGCAACAGCAAGGAAATCAAACCTTTTTCAGATCAGCTCAGTTCAACTTGGTGATTCAGGTTTTCCCCTGGGTCCTAGTGCAAGAGGCTTCATAAATACGTTTCCAATGTTAGTGGTAGCATTACTACAGTGGTAGACGTACAGTAGGTGAGAGGACTGCAAAATTAATTTAAATATTTATGGCATTTTTTCAGGTTATACTTTAATTTGCATACGAAGACAGAAGCATTTTCAGGTGCACAGCTTGGCTGGGTTAATACAGAGGTGCCCCTTGGGAAGACCTCCAACTACCTCTAGATCTGTTACCATCGACTTCTGAATTCATATTTTGTATTGAAAGACAAGTTCATTACAGGGTTCTCTAGTTTCGAGTCTGGTTGCAATGGACAAAAAGGGGCTGCTTATCTTTTTGCTTGCAGGTAGGTTTTTATCATCCTCACAAGGAAGCAGATCAGCAACAGGAACAGAGGGGCTGCCAATGCTGTGTGTAGGTCAAAGCACCAGCGCCATCTAGTGTCAGCAAAATTAAAGGACACTTGCATCTAAAGTGGCAGATCACTACAGCTATTTCCAAACGTTTTGCAGCACCTAGAAATCAAATAAAATAAAATCTATATGAACATAATTGTATTTAACATCATGTCATCAAAGAGAGTACAAAACAATATTGCAAAAGTCTACCGGAAGCCATAGCATTATTTCATGTTAGATTTCCAACTTATTTCACATTTTTCCATTTTGTTCAGTTTTTTGTGAAGTTCTGTATATGGAAAACTACAAAGTGGTATGCAATTCAATATGTTAACATGACATTATTCAGCAGGTTTCATTCGACTTTATGAAGCAAAATTAGTTCCTTCTATGTGGCGATGCAAAACTGTTGGTCATAGCTGTACAGGTAAAATGCTAGTGTATTAGCCTGCTGTCTCAGCCATCTAGGCCCCTCAGAAGCCTATTCTTAATAAACTGAAAGCATTGCTTTTCATAGTGTGCAAACTGTCAGCCTACTATACCTGGAATCTAATGAGAGGGTTTATTTATGGACAGGCTGGAAAAGTCAGTATGTGAACTGCTCCCCAGATATATATGAAATTCACCACAGATAGGGATTCTGTTGTCCGTGGGAGTTATCAGGCTCTGCTTAAAAGAGGGTAAGAGAGGAAGAAGTCCAGAAGGGAATGGCAAGGGGAGTACAGTATCAATCAATCAACCTATCAATCAATCAATCTTTATTTATATAGCACACTTCACATAATACATAAATGAGAAAATATATACATAGAAAATACATTCATGATTACATGAAATACAAAACATTTCATTTAAAGTATAAACTAAATAATGTACTTTAGGCGATATATAAATGCAACAACCCCCTGTCTGTACCATCAATCCCCCTTTTTCCCTTGCAGAAAATGGGCAAAATACAAGTTGCGTTTGCTCAGTATTCTTATTTGCATGTTTTGTGTGCTGGTCCCATAAACTCTGTTCACTAAAGCACCTTATGAATAAGCACACTGTAAAAAAAATAAAAAGCAAACAAAAAAAAAAGAAGCAGAATCCATTTTTGAACCTAGTTTGCATGCAGTCTGCCTGCTACACCAGGAGCATAATCAGGAGGTTTTTGCATTTATGAGAAGAGGCTGACCTACACACAAAGGCTGCTTCAGATATAGATGTAATTCACCACATTTGAATTGTACATTTCATACCATGTTACTTTCATACACAGATTCAGAGAGGCATGGGTTTGAATCAGCTCAAGTCACAATGGTCTCAATTACATAGCCTCCAGACAGACAGTGGATATTAGTGTCGTCCTATTCACCACACAGGGCCAGTACTTTGTGTTCAGGTCAGCATTAGGGGGGTCGCTAGGACTCTGCCTTTGCTTGTGGAAGGGAGCAGTTCAGTCTCCAGGACTCAAGCCTGCCCTGGACTGGAAGGAGCTCTGCTAACTATTTGTTATTGATTTAGTTTCTTCTGCCAATGTACCAGCAGCTATGGCTAAAAGATTTGCATCACCCTATAGAATTAACTAACTTCATAAAGTCGAATGAAACCTGCTGAATAATGTTAAGTTATCATATTGAATGAAAAACTGAAAGAGAAAAAAAATCTAACATGAAACACTGTACTACTATTATGGCTTCTGGTAGACTTTTGCAATATCATTTTTTAGTTGATTTAATTACATGATGTTAAATAAAATATCAAAAATATGTTCATACAGTTTTTTTTTTTTTTAATGATCTCAATCCTAAAATTCTAGGTGATGTAATACTTTTGGCCAGAGTTGTACATATAAAAGAGCCGGTATGTTCAGGCAGTGTCTAATATATGTATTGATCTCTGATATAAGACTTTAGGAGCAGCGTAGTTCTGTATAGGTCTAAAATAAACAGCACAGTTATCTTATCTAATGCATTCTTCATGATGTTTAGAGTCACGTCATATATCACTCTCTTTTTCATCACAACTGTTTAAATAATTTTAAAGCACCCCTGTGGTTCAAAAGGGCTGTAAAAGATTTAGTTTCTCTATTTAACCTGTCACACCTGCAGCAATCTGCCTGTAAAAAAAACCCCAAAAATACCGCTATATAGTTTACTACTAATAATACTAATAATATTATAACTGTTATGATTTAAATTATTCCCATTATTTTCTCCAACTGTCCTTTCAAAAAGAGGCAAAATACAAGTTGCATTTCCTCTGTATTCTTATTTGCATGTTTTGTGTGCTGATCCCATAAACTCTGCTCACTAAAGCACCTGATGAATAAGCACACTGTAAAAAAAATAAAAAGCAAACAAAAAAAAAAAACAGAATCCATTTTCAAACCTAGTTTGCATGCAGCCTGCCTGATACAGCAGGAGCATAATCAGGAGGTTTTTGCATTTGAGAAGAGGCTGACCTGCACACAAAGGCTGCTTCAGATATAGATGTAATTCAACACATTTGAATTGTACATTTCATACCATGTTACTTTCATACACAGATTCAGAGAGGCATGGGTTTGAATCAGCTCAAGTCACAGTGGTCTCAATTACAAAGCCTCCAGACAGACAGTGGATATTAGTGTCGTCCTATTCACCACACAGGGCCAGTACTTTGTGTTCAGGTCAGCATTAGGGGTGTCTCTAGGACTCTGCCTTTGCTTGTGGAAGGGAGCAGTTCAGTCTCCAGGACTCAAGCCTGCCCTGGACTGGAAGGAGCTCTGCTAACTATTTGTTATTGATTTAGTTTCTTCTGCCAATGTACCTACAGATATGGCTAAAAGATTTGCATCACCCTATAGAATGAACTAACTTCATAAAGTCGAATGAAGCCTGCTGAATAATGTTACGTTAACACATTGAATTACATATCGCTTTGTAGTTTTCAATGTACTTAACAAAAAACTGACAACAATTGAAAAATGACACATTTCAAATTGTGACATGAAATACTGTACTACTATTGTGGCTTCCGGTAGAATTTTGTGATATCATTTTATAGTTTGTTTGATTAAAATCGAATAAAATATCTAAATTATGTCTCAATCCTAAAATTCTAGGTGATGTAATACTTTTGGCCAGAGCGGTACATATAAAAGAGCTGGTATGTTCAGGCAGTGTCTAATATATGTATTGATCTCTGATATAAGACTTTAGGAGCAGAGTAGTGCTGTATAGGTCTGAAATAAATATCACAGTTATCTCATGTAATGCGTTCTTCTTGATGTTTAGAGTCACGTCGTATATCACTTTCTTTTTCAGTCATTAAATCTTTGTAAAGAATTAAACACCCCTGTGATTTAAAAAGGCAAAATTATATATATATATATATATATATATATATATATATATATATATATATATATATATATATATATATTATTAGTTGTTTAGCAGATGCTTTATCTAAAGTAACTTATAGAGACTAGGGGGTGAATTATGCATCACAACTGCTGCTGCAGAGTCACTTACAATAGGGCCTCGGTAATTAAGATTATATGTATTACTTGTTATTGAAAATCAGGTATATAAATCAACTATGCAATTTCTCCATTTAACCTCTACCACCTGCAACAATCTGCTTGTAAGAAAAAAAGTATATAGTTTACTAAGTATAATAATAATAATAATAATAATAATAATAATAATAATAATAATAATAATAATACTACTACTACTACTACTACTACTACTACTACTACTAATAATAATAATAATAATAATAATAATAATAATAATAATAATAAGTATAATAATGTATTATTATTACAATTAAACATATCCTTTTCCAGGTTAAAAAAAACAAACATTACATTTGCTCTGTGTCCTTATTTGCATGTTGCGTGTGCTGATCACCTGCACTCAGGTGTTTATAGCAGCAGATTCCTGCAGCAGCTCCTCAGACTGAAGGAGAGAGGACACAGAGACTCCAGAGAGAGAGACAGAGAGCTGTGAGACTCCACTGAGAAGGTGAGTGCCACATCATTCTGATTAAAACCATTTACAAAAGGGTTGAGGAAATCAATGTAAATGTGTTAATTGTGAAAAATATTATGAGAAGAGTGGCAAATTGAGCAAAAACTTGTGCATGCAATTTCAAGATTATATATATATATATATATATATATATATATATATATATATATATATATAATCAGGATATAAATCAGCTATAAATTTTAACATATTTATTTATTTTATTTTTATTTATCCAGGGTGACTTACAATTGTTACAAGATATCACATTATACATTATACAGATATCACTTTTTTTTTTTTTTAAACATGCAATTACCCACTGCTGCTCAAAGGGAACAGCAGCAGTGTCCCCAACCAGGGACTGCTGCCCCTATATACACATATACACATAGGCGTTATATATATATATATATATATATATATATATATATATATATATATATATATATATATATATATAAATGAATAGATGTTTTTATGGAAGTACACAAAAGGTTTCAATTAGTATTTAATGATTTGTATTTAATTATGACTTCACCTGTGTAGTGGTTATAATTACTCCCCAAGCTACAATCACAAACAAAATATGTATTTAATAATTTAAACCTCTTTTGTATATGCAAAAAAGATATATATTTTCAATTTTTGTGCACTGCAATTATACCTCATTTCAAACATCTATCTATCTATTGTGGCAGAGCAGGAGCTCTGAGTGTAAAAAGTGTGGGTGTTGTGTTGTGTATTTTGGTGGTGGTTGGCAGGGACAGGGTTAATTCCTGTCCCCGCCAAAAACATATGAGACTGTGGATGTTCCTAATGGAATAATTGGCGTTAATTAGGAACATCCATTAAGAGAGCTCACCAGGGAGCTGGTAAAACTGTATGAATCAAGTGTTTGGTTGGTAAACGGTTTAGCAGTCCAGTCTGCTAGGTAAGGACTGTTCAAAGTGTTGTTAGGCTCTATGTATGAGTTAGGTTTTGTTTTGTTCCTGTTAATAATAAAAGAGCATTGAGAAGCAAAGTTTCTGTGTTGGGTAGAGTAATTCGCGCCAAACGAACCCGAGAGCCTCAGGCTGTTTCACATCTATCTATCTATCTATCTATCTATCTATCTATCTATCTATCTATTTATCTATCTATCTATCTATCTATCTATCTATCTATCTATCTATCTATCTATCTATCTATCTATCTATCTATCCAGGGCCAGCCTTAGGCTGTGTGGGACCCTAGGCGGGGATGATTAAGTGTGGGGTCCAGAACATCAAATGAATGCTACAGTAGCAACCGCATCTTTCTAAATTCTTGGCAACCTTGTGACGGAGAGAGTGAGAGTGAGACGGGACAGAAACAAAGCAGAACAAAAGTAAGAAAGACAAAACTACAGGATCAGTGAAGGCGATTGCCCATTGATATTAAAGATTGAATTAAATTAAACAAAGTCGTTTCCATCTGTGCTTTCAGGTGGATATTCCACATTAGTTAGGTTTATTTTAATAGATTCTCTTATGTTGTTTTCTGCTGATCTTTGTAAGTCCAATGCTGTGGATGCGATCTGTTTTGGGGGTTGTGACAGGGTGAGGGGTCACATGTCGTATGTTTGGTGACACAAGCTCGGGCGAGGCTGTGGAACTACAAAATGAGTGCCTGCCTCTGCTGTGTAAATTGTGTTTGGTAGTGGTTTGGCAGGGATAGGGTTAAAAAAAACCTATTAATTGATTGATCAGTTGTCTATCAGTTATGCGATCCAGGTGATTGGGGTCCACCTGCACAGGTTAGTTTTGCAGTCAATGGGTTAGGTGGAGGGAGGCGTCTGTCTGGTATTTCTGTACATGTTGTATAGCTTGTTTTTGTTATATAGAATTTTTCAATCAAAGGAAAAGAATGTGATTAGAATCATGGCTTAGTGAAGCTGGAGAACCGGGCTGGCTGTAAGGGATTGGAGGAGATAAAAGATTTTTAAATATAGCGATATAGTTTTTTTATAGCAGATCTTTTAATTTTAGTCGGCGCACAAACATGACGAAGCTGATTTGTCCCTTTTTTTTCCAGGAAGTTGTCCTTTTCCCATGCTAATGATTTGGTTTAGCAATGAGTGCAAGGGAAAATAAATGTAAAATATTTTAATGTTTTAAAACTAAGAAACAACATGAAACAAGTACATTCTTGCTCGAAGCAAGACCTTGCTAGTTTAATACTGTTCAATATATTTGAATTATTTTGGATTATGTGTCTTTGTCCTTCCCTTGTTGTTCACAGGACTCTGTACATAATTTCCATGTTATCTTGTATCAGATTTGTGCAAACATTTTCCAAGAGTTGCACATTATGAAAGGGAGCCTGTTATCGTGGGAGTGTGTTAGGCAGGCTTGTTTAACATAATTACATATTTATTATATATTTAAATAATTACATATGTATGTGCACAAGCTGAAATGAACATGAAACAATAATTAACTCAATTCAGCTTGGAACTCCAGGTATTCCCCTGGGTCCTAGTGCCTGTAAATATATAATAGTGCCTGTAAATATTAAATATGGATTAAATACAAAAAAAAAAAATAACATTTTAGATAACTAAAACAAAAAAAAGCATTGTGTTGCCAGATAAAATAATGATCTTAATAATGAAAAATAATGAAGCAGGAGAATGTTCCAAAGGTTTGAAGTAGGTCCGTGCCGAGTAACGAGTACAAATAAATACTTGTAACGAGTATGGAAATATTTTCTTCAATAAAGATCCACACAGTAATTTTGCTATCATTCATACTCAGGTGAGACTCAGGTTTAAGCAATACTGCACTGTGACATCATTATGTTCTATTGTGATGAAAATAAAAACTAGCTGTGCAGTGCCCCCTGTGGGAATTCAGGGAGAATGCTGATTGGTTGTGTCATGGCCAGTTTGTTATTTTTTGTATATAGTCACCAGTACTGTTCTGCTGTTTTTAATTTAATTTAATTTTTCTTGGCATGGGGGGAATGCCTCCAAGCAGCCTTTGTTAAGTCTGTCCTGGGTAACTTGTTGTATGAGCAGCCTTTAATAAAGTACCTACAACTGGATTTACGACACCCAGTGGGTTTATTTTACAACCAACACATTACAATATGTGTCATAAACAAAAGCTTCCATAGCCTAAAATATTATTACATTGGTATATATTAGGTCAGTAAAACACAGATATAATGATATAAGTTTTATTGTAAATAATACTTACTGTGTTAATTCTATGTATACTCATTTAAATGCTGACACAAATTGTGGTTAGCTGGTGTATCTAAATGTTCTCTGCATTGACCCTGATCCAGATACGCAGGCACAGCATGTTAATAAGAATGACCTTGCACACCTATACTGGGAAAAAAAAGATGAAGCTTGCGATAAACAACTCCATATATGGAATGAGTTGAATGGTGAAATGTGGGGGGTGTATCAGCTGCTGTAGCTTGTAAATTCTGTATAAGGAACAACAAAAGGTAGGCATGTAGGTGAAATTGGTATGTATATTGGATAAAGTTGAAATTGGTTTGGTTTGTTTGGGGCCAGGAGATGCTTGGGTTGTGTTCTCGAACGTTCTGTTGAGTGCCTATCAGCTACTTGCATAGCAGAGTGTCCTTGAACATTTTGTTGGGTACATCACATGTTATCAGATAAGTATGGTAACCACTGGAGGAGGCTGTGTGCTAGTCGCTGCAAATATCAAATGGAAAGGCAACTCCTTTGTAGTTCTCTGTACTATGGGGAGCTACCCAATCCGCTGAATGCAATCGTATTGTAATGCTATGAAGGTTTCTGCTTGAATAAAAACTACTCTGCTGGGACACAATTAACAAGAGACTTTGTGCATTTTTCTACACAACTACATCTACACATGCAATTCCTCATTACCACTAGCGTAAGACCTAGTTAATGTGTATGATTGTCACTACCATTGCTTCCAAAAACCTAGTATATCACTTACAGCTAAATGAATATATATAAATACAGAAATTACAAGTTCTGTAAGAATTGGTTGGAAACCCCTTGACTGGAACTTCAAGAAAGTTTAGAACTACTTCGCTGATTTTTGGGGAAAAAAATTCTATAGAAAAGGTCAAACAGTGGTGACAATGTTGATATTGATATAATTTAGCAATAGTCACATTTAAAATCTTTAGCAACAAGCTATACACAGTATCATAATACAATCTCTGACATGTTGTCATTTTTACCTTACATGAAAACAGTTTATTGCAACAGAAATTATAGCTGGACAGCACTAGATGTAATCTACATCTCTTCACAATTTTTTCAGTGGTTGAAAAAGTCTTAATAATAATAATAATAATAATAATAATAATAATAATAATAATAATAATAATAATAATAATAATACAAGCCCACCCAATACTCACTTGAATTTCAACCTGTATTAAAAAGATTCATTTCTCTTTGTTTCAGTTTCTGGTGTGGCTATCATGGAGAAGCTGGTGCTCCTGATGCTGTTGCTTGCAGGTAGGTTTGTATTAGTCCCTGCACAGATGCATATCCCTGATAACTGGGGTGTAGAGAAAATGCCTGTAGCTCCGTCAAATGCCATAGTTACTAACATGTACAGAGGAGTGTTCATTTCAATGTTCTCATTCCCCCACTAGCATGCATTACAATTTCACTTGGATGAAATGTTTAACAGTGTTTAAAGATGGAAACGTTTACATATTTGAAGAATTACACAGGGATACAAACATATTTAGAAAGAAAGTCGTCAAATGAGGATCAAAGCCCGGCTCTTTTCAACAGAGGTTAAGGTGCTCTCTTGTGTTGTGCAGTGTAACCCAGCCTCTGCCCTGTTACACACACAACCGCTTGTAGTTGGATCAGCCCTATGCTGCCAACCACAGCTCTACAAGTTCTGACTAGACCAAAACCTCTACAGCAGGGGTGTCGAACAGTTCCAGCAGGGCCGCAGAGTCTTCTAGCTTTTGGATAAATGTAACACTTCTGTCCATACCTCAGACTGTTTCATAGGTAGTGTACCTTGAACCAAGTGCATTTTTTAAAATCATCTACTGTAAAATACCTTGACAATTATTAAATATATCCAATTGAACAAAAAATTAGATCAATTATGTTAATTGAGAGCTTAAGTTGGAAGGAAAACCAGAAGACCCTGCGGCCCTCAAGGACTGGTGTTTGACACCCCTGCTCCACAGTATATACAAAGTAATGTACATTCAAAAGCTCCTACTCCCCCTGCAGGTAGCAGCACTCATTGCACATAAAAACGGCACCACAGTGCGCTTTTGCACCTGAGTACCTGCGTGTGTGCTATCTGTTCCTGGCCTGACTTCAACGCCCCGTCTATCCTGTCACAGAGGTCATCTGTGTGTCCGGCTTTACTCAGCTGTATATAAATGGAACACAAACACTTTGTGGAGTCTTTGTTTTGGAGAGTAAGGAGGAGTGCTAATCCATTAGAATCCTCTGAACCTGTGTTTTATGATAGGAGACAGACATTGTGACAAATTTATTTGTTCACCCAGTTGGGTATTAGGTGCAGTGTTTCTTTTGTAAGTGGTTTAATAAAAGTGCT
Source organism: Acipenser ruthenus (assembly GCF_902713425.1). NCBI lineage: Eukaryota > Metazoa > Chordata > Actinopteri > Acipenseriformes > Acipenseridae > Acipenser > Acipenser ruthenus. The sequence goes on along the minus strand of NC_081229.1, from coordinate 4,052,961 downwards.
TGTGTCAAAGCATTTCATTTTCTCTGTACACCCACTGCCAAGCCAGCCTCTCACAGGCCCAATATACCTTTTTTTTCAGGAATATGTGAAGTTGCCTCCGACCACTTCAGAAAATACCACTTTGTGAAAGATGAAAAGAGCTGGTTTGATGCTCAGAGCTACTGTCGAGAGAAGCACACTGACCTGGCCACCATTGAAAGCCAGGAAGAAACAGAGAAAGTCTTAAATATTTCAGCTGGTTTTACTGATGCCTGGATCGGCCTGTATTATGACAAAGAGAACTGGCAGTGGTCCAATGGAGATAATGTGAGCTACTACAACTGGAAATTCAATCTCAGCTGTACTAGTGTCAATTCAGATGGAGAGTGGGTGGACTCACACTGTAATAATACTAAATATTCTTTCATATGCTACAATGGTAAAGTAACATTTTATTTATGCAATGCTCTACTAGAAAACAGGGCTCAAGTGTTTTTTTCACTCTTTCCCTGGAACACTTGTGCAACACAACGCATAATCCTGGCAACAGGGATACAGTGAAGAAGGGGTTCATTTGTTTGTCCATCTGCATGCTTTACAAAATATATTTAGATAACTGCTTGTCTAGCTAACAAGTCTTAGAAGGACATTCTTTGAGGTTATCTTAATCTGGGTTTTCCAAGAGTGTGACGTTAAATTGTTTAGATCTGTTGCACTTTTTATAATAGAATTGTTCCCAATTTTTGATAATATGGAGATGTCTGTCTGTCTGTCTGTCTATATGTTACACTTACAATTTTACATGTGCATACAATGGATGAAGGGTCAGGAAAATAAATCAGTTATGACTTTATTTTACAATTTATTCATTTTAACATAGCATTCTTAAATATTGATTTAAAAACAGTACTTCCATAAATTGTTCTTGTGTGTATAGTCTTCTCTAGCGTTATAAAGGGGAAGCATTGTATTTTGAATTGAATGAGGAGGGCTACTCAGTCCTGGAACCTTACATATTCCTAACAAGCTCAAAGCATGTTAAAAACAGATTTAGAGAAATGTGATAATAACTCAATACTGGAGCAACAGAACCCATTGCATACACCCTAAAAATGACATTGGAAGCTACTGGCTTTTTAGTGTTAACAGACTTGAAAGAATAAATACAGAACAGTGTGTTCTATTTTATTTTTGTTTGTTTTGTTTTTTGCTGGGTTTTGTTAGCGGTTAAAGTAATTTTCTATTTTGCTTATCAAACAACTATATACAACAATACAAAAGGCCTGGTTACTTTGGGGTACACCAGCAAGATCAATTTTAGGTCAGACTATTCTTAAGAGCCCACCTCTTTTTAGATTTGTGTTTCCTTTTCAGAAACCAGTGACTACAGTCAGTGATCTATCCTGCTTTAAAATAAACTTTGTATGAAGCTCAGCAGCTCTGTAGAGAAAACCACAACGGCCATGTTACTATAAAGAACGACAGTGACACAGCCTATTTGATCTGCTGTCTGTTACTTTTTTCAGACACCAGAGAGAGTTATATCCTGATTGATCAACCGAAAACATGGTATGAAGCTCAGAAGTACTGTAGAACAAACTACACCGACCTCGTCAGTATAAAGAATAATGATGAAGATAAGAAAATAAAGGAGAAAGCAAATGGAACTGCTGTCTGGATAGGTCTGTTCAATAATCCCTGGAAATGGTCACACAAAGGGGAGTATTCCTCTTTTCACAACTGGAACAAAGGGGAACCAAACAATGTAGGGAATAATATCTGTGTGGAGATGTATGGTGCAGCGGATAAGGAAAGAGGTAAATGGAATGACGCTGGCTGCAACAATACCTTGCCCTTCTTTTGCTATAATGGTAAGGATCCCTCAGTGTTTTCACCCCATCTGTGACATTTACAAAGTATGTCATCATATAAAACAACATTAGGGGAATTTTTTATTTTTTGTAATTTATAAATGGTCAGTCTTTGCTTAGTAAAACAAATACATTTATATATTGAAGGTGAATGGTTGTTGAGGGGCATTTATGTGACCTGTGAATTCAGGTATGAGGGTTAATGTATTCATGGGAATTATTAATGAACAACTGTTTCATCATAAAATAAAGCTATGTTGCAAATTAGATGACAATGGGTCACATTTTAAAGCAAGTGCCAAGGGGGGAATGGGAATAAAACTAGCAATTTGCTACTAAGAAGAATTATTTAAAAGCTTCTTCCTGAAACTAAGTTGTTTCTTGGAAGTTTTATTTCTCTCAGAAAAGCTCTTGTCCTAAATAAACAGCAGCAATATTGGGTCAAAGGGTCAGAGGTCAATGCCAAGGTCCCTGATACATTCATCACACATTTATCATCTCAAATGGGAAACGAGACATAAGACTTCCACAAACGTTTTAGAATCAATTGGCTGAACTTTGAAAATCAAATCTTTGTCCCAACCCTTTATTTGATCATTATTAATAAACTACACCTCATAATGTTAGTCTTGACAATCCAAAGAACATTATATATGCATGGAATGGGCTTATTTGTGATTTGTAATCAATGATATATCATTTTTTTTCAGAATCCTGTAAAGAAGCTTCCTGCCCTAAATACCACTTTGAGAAAACTGTTATGAACTGGTCTGCCGCTCAGACACACTGTAGAGATAAATACACAGACCTGGCCACTGTCCACAGCCAAGAGGAAGCAAAGCAACTCTTAGATATTTTAAATATGAGTACCAATGCCTGGATAGGGATGTATCGTGATGTCAGTGAGAACTGGCAGTGGTCCAATGGAGATGAAGTCACCTACAACACGAGACGTGCCAAACTCTTCTGTGCTACAGTCAGTCAAGATGGAGATTGGACCGATTCTGTCTGTCATGATACAAAACATTTCATGTGTTATAACAGTAGTAAAGGTATTTTCTTTTCTGTTATGCTCTCTGTGATGCGGTGTATAGACCCCAAACTAGTAAAACAGACTTCCAGGGCTGTTTAGTACATGTCCTGTGTAAAAGGTGCATGTATGTACAGGATAGCATATCACTAGGTTCCTTCTTACAATAAACTAATATCATAAACTGCACTCTGAAAAGGGCTCTGAAGAATACAGTAAGTGTTTGTCTGAGAAAAGCATTGTTCATGTTAAGGTGTAGGTCAGACATTCTCAAGACTTTGAAATAATAACCACTGTACATTGTATTATTTACAGATGCACACACAGGCAGCCATAACCAGCAACGTTTATTCAATATCCCTTAGAACAAGAAGAACTCCAATTAGCTCCATGCTCTGAGTAGTGACACAATCTAGTACTGCACATGAATAACAACAACACCAGTTTAACTAACACATATCATTGCATCTCCTCTTGTTTACCAGTATTTAAATATGTGCAGGGGTGGACTACCCTTGTACTAGTGGCTGTACTGGGATTATTCTGCCCCGTCTGTACAGTCACTCAGTATAAATCCATTCTGTTACGGGCTTCCTGAATTCTTACTGGATAGCGTCTCTCAAGCTTCTCCGGAGGTTCTTTGTTTGCTACCTGCTCCCTCTAGTGATACAATTTATTTCTGCACATATAAATGAATAACAATAACACCCATTTAACTAACACATATCATTACATACATGACCATTATTTCAACTTTGTTTTTGTGATTATGCTGAACAATATATATATATATATATATATATATATATATATATATATATATATATATATATATATATATATATATATATATATATTAATTCACATGTTTTAAAGGTCATGTTACTATTTAATAAAATTTAATGACTTACTTGTGTAAATACAGTAATGCAGCCTACAGATGCGCATCATGTGACTCGCCAGCTTTCAGATCCTGTGCAACACCCACTTGTTTAGCTCCACTTTTCACGCTAAAATGATTAGAAAAATCAACTGTTTCAATACATACATTTTCTTAAAGAAAAAACTGTATTTTTTATTAGTCAATACTAATAACTGTAACAGCAGGAGAGCCAAGACACCTCAATAACGACGGTCCAATTGATCTTCTGTTTGATACCTTTTCAGAAACCAGCGAGAGATATATCCTGATTGAGCAACCGAAAACCTGGTATGAAGCTCAGCAGTACTGTAGAGATAACTACACCGACCTCGTCAGTGTAAAGAATGAGGATGAAAATAAGAAAATAAAGGAGAAAGCAAATGGAAATCCTGTCTGGATTGGTCTGTTCAATAACCCCTGGAAGTGGTCGGATGGGGGGGATAATTACACACCTCAGAACTGGTCAGAAAATCAATCTGACAATTATGAAGGCAAAGAGAAATGTGTGACGATTCAAAACAAAACTAATAAGCTTACATTAAACGATAATCCATGCAGCACAGCACACCCCTTCTTCTGCTATGACGGTAAGGAGCCCTGTTTAATCTGTGTTCTTGTTTAGAAGCTGACATTACCCTTTAAGCAGGACAGGGCATAACCCATTTACATTAATTAAATCAGGTTTGCAGTTCAAGATAACCTCTTAAAACCTTTTTTTTTTTTTAGCAATTTATTCTCATTTTCTCAAAGCACTGTTTAAACTAACAGAACTCTTTAAAAAAACAAAACATTCCTTAAGTTCAACGAATAAGGCTCTAGGTGTTAGTTTTAGAAAAGACAGTGATTTCCTGTGATTTCAGATGGCAAGAAGCTGTTCCTTGTGAAGGAGAGTAAAACCTGGGAGGAAGCCGTGGAGTACTGCAGAGCCAACTACACTGACCTGGTCAGCATCGAGTCAGAGGAGAAGCTCCAGAGGGTGTACCGAGAGGCTAACAAGGCCAGCTCTTCACATGTCTGGCTCGGGCTGCTGCAGAGCTGTACCTTTGGCTTCTGGTACTGGGTGGACGGAACCCAGTCCTGTTATGATAACTGGGCTCCAGAACCCCGATGCCAGTCTGGGTGTAACCAGTGTGGAGTCATGACTGTAAAGAACGGGTTAAAATGGACTGAAAAACCCTGCACTGAGAGGTTCAACTTCATCTGCTACAACGGTAAACAGACTGGTTTTGTATTTTGAAAGGTGAAGAACAAGGTCTTGTGCAACCGTGAGTGATATTCCAGCCTTTACTGTGTCAGAGCTGGTGGTCTTCAGCTGGTCAGGAGACTTGGTGCTGGTTAAGCTGGCCCAAGAAACAATAGATTGGTTAATAATGGCTGTACCGTTTTAAAGTCAATAGTTTTGTAGATTTCTAAATGTATCTGTACACTGTAAAATGTAGTCTGGGATTTTACAAGGCTGGTATATTTTTTCCATTTCCTCTAGCTGGTCATCATCGAGCATGTATTATGTTTGGCCACGCACCGTTTCATGATGTTCAGTGACTTGGTTAAAGTGTGGCTACAGTATTGCACCTACAGTATTACAACATTAAGGACACAATTAATAAAAAAGCTTACGAGCCATAAACTGAAAGAATAAAGTATGTGTACACCAAAACATAGATTTCTGATTAAAAAAACGGTAGTTTGTAACTAGTTTATTGATGTCTATTTGATGTCTAGTATAGATAAGTATAGATAACTGGCTGGCCTTTCTCAGTCATCCTACTGACCAGCTAAGCACACGGAACAGGTTACAATTTGGTTCCAACCACTGTTAATTGGGGTCCTCAGTGTGTACTTACTGGTGCTGAGGTTACCATGACAACAGTTGGCCCACTCAAGGATTTTCTTTTGAGTTAAATATAAAATAGACAAAAAACAGCTAAATATTCAAAAATCGAGGGAACTAGCCCAACTAGCATGTTGTTGGTGGTTTTCTTTGATGGAATCTGTGTTTATTTTTCATGAAGTCTTGTTTCTCCCCCAGATACAACTGGCTCTTCTCACTGAAGGCTCTCAGTGCTACAGCTTCTGCAGCAGAATCAGCTTCTTCCTGTCAGGCTCTCTGCCATTGCTTCATGGGGACGAATGGCTTATTTTCTTTGGGTTTGGAATGATATGTTAAATGCATTTTGTTAAAGTGATAATGCCCAAGGCTTTTACAGATACACTTCATGGCAAACCGTTGTGTTCTTTTGCTGTGTTTTAGTTTTATGGCTGGTTTAACACCCTTTGATTGGCATTTTTCTAAGGTAACATTACTGTAGGTAGCAGATTTGTGCTAACACCAGTCGTTAGTTTTCTCAGATTTTTTCCAACCCCCTTGGGAAGCAGACACTCAATATGCTGTACTCTGTAGGTGGTGACAAGATAAATGGGCTCCACCTCAGTAAAAAATAAAATCTGGAAAAGTTAACAAATCTGCAGGAAAACCAAGTTGTTCCAGAACAGGGGTGGTCAAAGTTGGCCCTTCCACTGCTGGTCTTTGTTCCAACCCTGTTCTAAGTTGTTAAATCAAACCAATTAAACCTCCTGAAGCAGTTAGTTACATCATTGTTTCTGTTAAACCTGGAATGGAATGGCCCCCCAGGGCTGTGATTGGACACCCCTGTTCTAGAATCTTTCTTCAAAGTTATATTTTTCTTAGTTGTCTATACATTGATTGGTTTTAAGCAGTGTTGGGGAGTAACACAATGCATGTCACACATTACTGTAATACTTGTAACAGTAGACAGGTAACTAAATTTGGTAAGATATATATTTTATGTGAAAAAAAAGATACTTTTAGTGTCACTGACCCGAGATCACCCCTAAAATGGGTGTCTGATGCAATCCAATATATATATATATATATATATATATATATATATATATATATATATATATATATATATATATATATATATAATGTTGTTTTTAAAAAAAGTTATATGTTTGAAATGCATTTGGTAAAACCCAGAAGGTCATTTTACATGCACTTAACATATTTGATTATATCATTTAATAAAGGGATTATATGGCTATCTGCTTTAAAATGTTAAAATAAATCAGTTATATACTCTATGTGCTGATCAGGGTAATTCCCTTGAATGTGTTTTACGATGTTAGTTATTCATTAAATTGAATTAATTTCATGGTAAACGTGTTAATTACACAACAGAAAAAACAAAGCATTCGTCCCTCATTTGCGTTTGTCTGTGTAACCGGCGGAGGCTGGGTGCAATCCGGCACACCACAAGAAAGAGTCTTAACCACAATGCAAGAGCCAGGCTCGTCTGTATTCATGGTTATAGAGCTTTGAACCTCCTCTCATCTCACCGACTGGGGACGGAATCCGTAATGGAGTGTATCACACAACACTGCCTGTAACATCTGCGCAATACTGAGTGCCATTCAGTATCAATCTGAAGGTTTGATTTAATATGGAATCTGTTATTATTTACGAAAAACACTTACAATGCGGTTAATTGCCATTGATTGGTACTGCATCTAGGGTTACCATGTGGCTCCAGATTAACTGGACGCTGTGAGACAGAACGGGATTTCAAACTTGCCCTAAATTGAAATAAAGAATGTGTAAATGAACCATCCTTAGCTACAATTAATAATGGTGCTTAAATACCCGCATGCACGTCAAATAATTGTATTATACTAAGAATGAATTGCAGCCAGTCGCTATTTTTTTCTGTTTGTTAAAATTCAATCGCCCATATTATTCTGCAAATACAATCGCATCATCATCTCGTTGCTCTAGCGATAGATTAGCTATTCGTTCATTAAGATCTGATCAGAAGCAGCTGATCCGTGTGACTTGTTTGCTGAGCACAAGCAATTCCACCACAGCAGGATTAATCACAGGAAAGGTGGAGCTCATTTATACGTGAATTACTTTCAGTTTAGGGGAATTTTGAAATCCCGGTCTGTCTCAAAGCGTTTGGTTTAATCTGGAGCCATATGGTAACCCTATGGGCAAACGAGAGATAGCCAGCTCTCTTGTCAAATTTTTTAAAAGGCTTGTTTCATGTTTATTAATAACCTGCTGACAAAACAAACACATGTAAGCGAATTACACCGAGTATATGTACTGACCTAATTTGTAGTTTAAGAAATGGTCTGAAAACACCCTCTACAGGTCAGATATGGTTATTGCGAGATCAGGAAAGGAACATGCATATGCAAATAGTTTTAGTTGTAATGGGGTTGTTTTAAAAATAGGAGTTTTAAGAAATTATAGCTAAGATTATCAAATGTATATATACACATTGCAATATTTTATAATGTTTTCTATGACAAAAATGCTTGCTGTAACTGCTTGGAGTGTTGCAATGAATACAAATAAAATGGTTAAACCCATTCATCTGTTCAGTGTTTGTCTTTTATTAAAATGTGCTCCGGGTTTTTAAATTCATCTGGTTATTTATTTAATTGACTTTGTATTTTAAGTGATGGATGTATAGTGGGACCCAGGGAGCAACCAGCGTTTTGTTCATCCAAAAAACAACACTTCCTTTACACAAGTATCTCGCCTCGTGTAGGTTACCAGGCAACCTGCCGCCAGGCCTGCAGCCAATAATAGCCTTGTGAAATCACATGGCAGACAGACAGTGGAACGAGAAATCCATCATATATTTGGTCTGTACGAGGGACGCAAAGATATATAATGGTACTTCAAAAGAGTATTATGACCGAAACAAGCACAGGAGGAAATTGATTATCTAAAGAGTGTAACATATTTCATGAAAGAAAGAATAATGAGCAAATGTACCATGGTAAATTCTTATCAAATAAATTCTCACACAGAAAGATCATGCACACTGGCTGAACTAGTTTATTATTAGTAGTAGTAGTAGTTGTATTAACAACTACAGGACACAGCATTAAAATGTTTCTACTCGAGTCTTACAGTAAATGATATGGCAAAATCACTCAGAACTGCAACTTCACTCAAAACAACAGACCAGGGACATTTCTTCCTGTCCCCATATACCGCTGATGCAAAACTTTTGGCCATAGCTGTACACTGAATATATGAATGCTTTTTTTTTAGCTGTACAAACGTGTCTGAGGCGCTTCTCTATTTGCCTTTTTGAGTTACAACTGCTGAATAGATGACACAGGGCTCGGACTGATGGTTCTGGGTTGGTCCTCCTTTCTTGTTAAGGATCTGAGGAGTTGAATAGAGGATTTCACCATCTCCATTCCCTTTCTCCACCTGGAATTCAGAAAATAACAGCTGCCATAAATACTATAAAAGGCCTAAGTATTAATGGAGATACTTCAACAGAGTGGAGTTAATCAGACAAAATGAGCATCATTTAATACTACTACTACTACTACTACTACTACTACTACTACTACTACTACTACTACTACTACTACTACTACTACTACTAATAATAATAATAATAATAATAATAATACTTTAATAGTTTAGAAGAAGCCTTATTCAGGGTGATGTAAAGTATAAGAGATAAGAATTTCACTAATATGAAGATTCTAGAACAATGTTAAGAATAAAAGTCTTCCATCATAGATAGGTAGGTCGATTTAGAAAGATTCCTTTGCTAGTCAGATGAATTAGAAACTAGGAATTTTTAACTAGGAATATCCTGAGACATAGAAAGTGAAGTACAAATCAGTAAATAAAGTAACACATACGTTAGCTTCTCCACCACTCCCAGATGCATGCACTGTAAAATAAGCATTGGTGTTAGACTAGTGTGTGTGTGAATATATTGAGAGAGAGAGAGAGAGAGAGAGAGAGAGAGAGAGAGAGAGAGAGAGAGAGAGAGAGAGAGAGAGAGAGAGAGAGAAAGAGACTGTCTCTGTATTAAACAACCATTTAGGGAAGATTGTGTTGCACAGTTTGAGAAGAGGGAGGGAACTTACTGTCTGCAGCTTGGGTCTGCATATTGTTATACTGGTTGCCTAGGAATGAAGACCAGTTAAAAGGTTATAATAACTTGTAATGAACTCTTGCAACTCTCTGAGTTCAGTCACATAGGGTCTTTTCACAAAATTTTAACTCGGGACACACAGACACGTAAAGTAAAGCATTCTGACAAGATGGAGAAAAACACTTTCTGGAAATGTAGAAATGAGATAAATTACCTATTATATGTGTAACTACAAATTCAGTATACAAATAAAATGCAAATTCATATAATAATACTTGTTTAAGAAAATCGATATTTTAGTAGTGTTTAAGTACCTTCAGATTTAGGACTACATCTCTGTACTGTATTGTGTTAAATATGATGATGTATCTGCCCAGCAGTTTCTTATAAGTGGCGCCCAAACAGGGACCACCCCCTTGAGATTAATTAAATTGCTGTTAATATTTGTATTTTTCTGTTCTCAACGTGATTCACTCTGCATCTTTGCAAGACAGTGAGACACGTGGCCTGCTTCTGCAGTTTAGAAAATGAAAAACACAGCAAAGAAGAATACCTTTCTGTTTGTTTCTTTTTTTCTTCCACACAACTGCAGCGACCAGAGCCAAAACTGCAAGCAAGACTACAATCAGGATGATGGCAATGGTGAGTGTTGGGCCTGAGAAAACAGTCAAAATTCATAATTAGGTTTGGAATAACATAGAACATATTTTTTCCCACTGAAATGAAAACCTCTGCATTTGTATTAATGGTCAGACAGGGTTTTTATGCTCTACACAGACGATTCCGTTCATGCTTTGCACTTGTGTATTACTGATGCACCCACTTAAAAGCCCCAACATGTACATATAGGAGGGGTGCAAATTTGACACTATGACACTAGATTCTACACCAGGGTATCTCGTGAAGCACCAGCAACATTAAATTCTGGTGCCAGGAAACATGTTTAATTATTAATTATTTAGCAACCATAGATGATGATAGTTTCTCATTGGGTCTGGACTGCTCACATGGCATTACCCACACTCGTGGCTCGTGTCATGTAGGAATTAGTGGGGGGGGGGGGGGGGTGATTAGGGCGGGGTTTTAAAATTTAGCACCAGTAGACTCTCTGGTGCTAAACTTTCAAAACAGTTTAGCACCAATTTTCAAAACGATTTGCACCCCTGTATATGCTGCATTGTATTGTACTGTTTGGAATAAGAACATAAGAACATAAGAAAGTTTACAAACGAGAGGAGGCCATTCAGCCCATCTTGCTCGTTTGGTTGTTAGTAGCTTATTGATCCCAGAATCTCATCAAGCAGCTTCTTGAAGGATCCCAGGATGTCAGCTTCAACAACATTGGGATGAAGAACTACACACATAAACACCACCTATGACTTCTCAAAGACTGTTTTGGTTTTAAAGAACAGAAGCTTTAAGATGGATTATTTTAAATGGTTTTCTTTTGCATTTTCGGGTGCCAAGAAAAGAATATAAAATAACTGTTCTTGCTGATTTCTTCTCATCTGAGTTACCCCCAACATCTACCTCTGGCTAAGCTACCCTTGCAGGCCAGTTGATTATATTGAAGTAAATGACAGGGTTACTGAAAGCAACTTTCTCTTCTTTCTTACTGTCTTCATTATTGTCCTTCTGTACATCGCCATTTGTTCCAGTAGCGGTACCTGAAATATTAACATGTTATTAATAATTAGTCATTTAGCAGACTCTTTTATCCAAAGCGCCTTACACAGACCAGGGGGTCAACTATGCTTCACCTGCTGCAGAATTGCTTACAATAGGTTTTACATCTCATGTAATGCCTGGAATGAGGGAGTTTATCTCACTTGAGGGAGTTTATCTCACTTAAATTCACATCTGTGAAATTTCCCTCCCAGTGTTCACGCCACTAAACAGCTGTTAGTGAGAAAGCAATAATGTTCTGGTACAGAGAAGTAAAAGATAACAAAAATGTGTGGTACTATTAACAGCAGGAAATGTGGAAGAGATGTGGGGGAAGCTATTACAGACCACAACTTTCCAACAGATAAAAACAGAGTGAAAGTATAGTATATCGTTTTTAAAAGTACAGGGTGCCCAAATCAATAAGGGCAATCACAGTGACTATTTTGATCAACAAAATGACCACACAAAATGAATTAAATAATACTGTTTAAACCAAGAAAGATTTGTGGTATTTTGTTGCCTTACCAGTGGTCCCTGGTTTGGTTCGTATTTCATTTTCATCCTTCTTACTACTGGTACCTGGAATTTTATTGAAATATTTCTTATTTAGGAAAGTGTCAGGAAATCACACAAAACTCTTATTTAGCAGACACTTTTATCCAAAGTGACTAAGAGAGACTAGGAGAAGAACTACACATAACAACTGCTGCTGTAGAGTCACTTGCAATAGGACCTCGGTTTTATGTCTCATCTGAAGGACAGAGCACAAGGTTGTGGCTTGCTCTGGGTAACACAGTGAGTCAGTGGCTGGGACTGAACCTTGAACCTCCTGGTAACAAGCCCCTTTCTCTAACCATTGGACCACCAAGGGATGCAGGAGAACCTTTTTTAGACCACAAAGTTCCAAAAGAAAAAAAAAAAGAACGAAAGTATAGTATATAGTTTTCGGAGTACAGTGGTCCTCATTTACAAAAGGGAACTACATTATTATTATTTGTTTATTTAGCAGATGCCTTTATCCAAGGCGACTTACAGAGACTAGGGTGTGTGAACTATGCATCAGCTGCAGAGTCACTTACAATTACGTCTCACCCGTGAGACGGAGCACAAGGAGGTTAAGTGACTTGCTCAGGGTCTCCTGGTTACAAGCCCTTTTCTTAAACCACTGAACCACACAGCCTCCTATAGCCTCCTACATGTAGTTGTGAGCAATAATTTAACGTGCACGATAATGTCCAAGATTTATATGCACACTATTTGGCTAATTTACAAACCATAGCGTGCACACTACATGTATTGTGAGCGATAATTTAACGTGCACAATGATGTCCAAGACTTGCCCATGATCACTGTGATATAAAAAGCCCCAGCAGTCCAGGCGTATCTTTTGGTCAGTGGCTTATTGTGAAAGGTGGAGGTGGCTTACATTGACCGAAAATGAGTGATCAACAGACGCAGCCCTCCGCAGGGGACAGGCAGAGAATGCAAACTAAAACTGTACACAGAGGAGTTAGAAAATCCAGTGGAGGGGGTTGTTTTAAATTATAATACCTTGTTTGGTCCAGTGTTTTGTTTAACCACTCTATTATTTGTACCAATGTAATTAACTATAAAATAAAATCTAAGAAATTATAACATTCATTCACGTTTATTCATGCTCAATATAACCTGTAATTTTCACTGCTCTATATGAAAACTTTAATGCAAGTAAAACCTCCGTGATGACAGGTAGATTTCAGCCCAGAAAAATAGGTTTAAATAGAGCGCCGATTAGTGTTTAAAACCTGGTTTCCAAGCAAACCAATTATCGCACACTACGATAATCGTCCTTTATTAAATATGGTGTGAATAAAGCTCATCTCATTATTCAGAGTTGGGTGCCTCATTTAAATACATTATCATGCATTACCATACAAATCACATATTCATTCTGATTAACAGAGTGTGGCTCAATAAAATCAGTGTGCACCATAATATGCCTGCTATCTCGCGCAGTAATGAATACAATTGCAATAGTAAATACAGAAATCGTGAGCATGCACACTAATTGCAATTATGGTGCACCGTAATGTTTAGTGCCCTTTCTTAAATGAGGCCCCATGTGCCCAAATCAACAAGGGCAATCACACAAGACTAATAGAATAATTCAGTTTAAGCCAAGAAAGAGTTTTGGTAGTTTGTTGTCTTACCCGTGTTCCCTGGTGTTGTGAATCTTTCATTTCCATCCTCCTTTCTGCTGGTACCTGGAATATGAATTTAAATATTTATTTATTTAGGAAAGTGTCAGGAAACCTTACAACAATGACAAGGTATAGATCTGCTTTACTGTATCACACTGTTTATTACAGCCCTTAAAAAGCATTTAGAGATGCATTATTGAAGTGTAACCAAAGATTATAGGTAAGGCTGTATGTTTTTCACAGTTATCATGGATTGTGCGATCAGTCGGCCCGCTGCTGGTATTGTTCAGACTGGATTATTATATTAAAACACAGCCAAGCAAAGGCCAGCATGCAGCTACCGACACCAACAATGAGGCACAAAACCAACAAGCAAGTGAAAACTTGTAGCTGATGCGGAAGCTACTGCAAATCAAGGTCAGTATAGTAGGTCTAGAAACAGAAATACTATCCCTCTTCCTTAATTATAAAATCCGGTACCTTTTTGTTTAAACTCCTGATTAAAATACCAAACTTTCCTTGTATCTGAAGAGTCAATGATGTCTTTGCTCTCACAGTCCCCCCCATCTCCACTCTGCACTGGAATGTTTTCTTCACATCAGTCTCGCTCATAGCAGACAGCGTCTCTGTTAGTGCTGTCCCTTGAGAAGTCTGGGGTGTCTCTTGATCAGCTGACATCTTCAAGGTATGGGAATGGTTATTCAATCGGTCGTGGATTTTACATGTGACAACAACTTGATCTCCCTCCACGACAGAACTAGATTTGTTCAAGGCCACTGAAAAAAGAGAGCAGCAGCACTGAAGCACAATATACCGCATATAGCTTTATGTATATATATAACCTTTTGTTTGCATTAAGAAGGGTTCTTCCCTCTTGCTTGCCTTCTTCCTACAGAAATGTACCCTCTGTGTACTCTGCATACACCATAATTACTGCGCAGAATAGCAAATTAAAGAGAGACAGCACTACTCACCAGACAACACCATTAGATCTGCAACATCGCTTCTATTACACTGATAAGTGCCGGTATCTTGTGTTTGTACCCCCACTATAGTCAGGGAGTTGTCCTCAAGAACTTGCATTCGCATATCTTGCCCTTTGTGTCCATATTTGAACTTCCCGTTCGGCTCTCTGGATGAAAGGATAGTTGCTCTTTCTGCAACGTCCAGCTTGGTCCAGGCCACTGTCTGTGCTTGTGTCTCAGCTCCCAAGCAACGCAGGCTGACAGTCTCATTCTCTGAGACATAGAATTGGGGCCTGCGGGAGCCTGAGCTTGGACCTGTGGGGACAAGAATTCAACACTAATAAGCTGGTATACCAGCTTTTAACCAATAACCTGTCCACCTGCAAAATACTGTCCCTTGTGGATGTAAGAAATAGATCAGTAAGAAATGCCCCTCAGATGAGATGTGGTATTTACAGGGGGCAGAGCGTGGCAGAGGGACAGGTTAATACTTACACTCTGGGGACCATCTGTACTAAAAATATGACATCTTTGAGAACTCTGCTGTATCCACATGGGTGCTTTTAAAAATGTACTGATGTTAATGATTAAAGGAGAGCTAGACATTACTTTAACATTATTATTATGAATCTTAATTACTTGTCTGCTTTTATAGTGCAGAGAATATGTGGACACTCTTTACATGAAGTGTCTCTAATTACTGTGCATTAACATAGTTTACAACTCTGCAAAATTACAATGTTATTACGCAGAGTTGCAATGTACTTAACGTGTAAATCTTTTTGCACGATATAGGCAGGTACACAATTGTATCAAAAAGGGTTAGGCTTAGGGTTAGTAAGGTTAGGGAAAGGGTTGGTATTCGGTTTAGAGTTAGGGATAGAGTTAAGGTTAAGGTTAGGGTTATATCATGGAAAAAGACTTACAAATGAAGTACATTGTAACCATGCATAATAACATTGTAATTGTGTGTAAGTACCCAAGTGTTTACTAAGTAATTTCTATGTAAATGCACAGTAATTAGAGACATAATGACTGCTGCATCCTGTTAGCTTTAATATGATCTGATTGCTGCTAGATTATTAGCGTGAGTGCAGGAAGCAGCAGCATTCTTTTTAAACTATAGTTTTATCTGTTCAATATATTTGTATAACAAATTGAAGTATAAAATGCAAGTACCAAAACACTAAAAGATGTTAAATGAAAGAATTGGGGGCGAGTGAACATATTGCTGATGCTAATAAGATGTTTGGCACTTGGAGAGAAATCAATGATGAGCCACAGTTTTAACTCATAAGTAGGGCTGTATGTTTTACATGGTAATAAATGGCTTATTTCACAGCATTTCAGTCTAAAAATAGGTCCTGTATTTTACTATGAAACAGAATATTTATTAAAGAAGAAAAGCGTGGTCACATTCAAAATTGATACTTTTCTCTAGATTTGCAACACGTTCCTAAATATTTATATGCTTATCTGAAAAAAGTATAAATAAAAACAGATATGAGAATGGTCCCCTTTTGTACTGGACAGAGTGATCTTTAGCAGAAATATTTCTGCTCTTTGATGCAGCTGGTGTGTTTTGTTGAAGATATTTTAAAGAAATTGTGCAGCTTTATGCAGTGTGTTCAATCATTTACTGGATGCAAACTAAACTGGCTGCCAGGTTCCTAAATGCAGTGTAACAGGTAGTGAATCAATAAGGCAGACGTTTGCAATATTAAGGGCAGCAGTGTGGAGTAGTGGGTAGAGCTCTGGACTCTTGACTAGAGGGTTGTGGGTTCAATCCCAGGTGGGGGGTACTGCTGCTGTACCCTTGAACAAGATACTTTACCTGTATAAATGTAGTAAAAACCTAACTGTATTGTATGTAAAAAAAATAACGTAATTGTATGTATAAATAACATGACTTCTTGCATCAATTATAAGTCGGCCTGGATAAGGGCAGCTCCTAAGAAATAAATAATAATATTTATTTTTAAGTGATAAAATATATGTATATTTACACTATTCTTACAGAAACTGGATTTTCACATGAAGCTACATAGTACACGACAATGAGTACATTTCACCAAAATTGTTACATCCATGATAACCCTGAAAAAAAAATACAGCCTTACTCATAAGCTATGTAAACCTTTTTTATGTGTATTAATGAAAAAAATAAATAAAACAATGTTGAAAGTTTTAGGATTTTAACATTTTTTCAACTCAATATCTCATCAGTTCATGCTTTGGTATGTCATTATTGGGTTTGAGGCCTGGGCAAAGGCATGCATACAGCAGGTAAACTTACCAGGCAGGACCTGTAATTCTGCAACAACCTCTTCATTGCATTTGTAACTCCCAGCATCTGCTCTCTTCACTTTTTTTATCTGAAGAGTGGAGTCTTTATGCAGCTGAAATTGCTCAGCTGCTATATCAGTTGCACCATTCTCATATCTTTCTGCAATAGTCTTTGTAGCAGTATCTTCAATCCCTGTGTGCTTCCACGTGACAAACTTGCTCTTGTCAGTGGGTGAAACTCCACAGTGCAGGATCACTGAACCCCCTTCTGACACTGTGTACTTAGTTGTGTCTGTGGGTGTAGAAATGAACATTGTGAGGATCCAATCACAACACAGTACTACATTTTCACTTCCTTCCTTATGACCCCACCTTGCCTTTCAGTTTAGTGTAGAGAGAAAACACTTCTGTGAAATGATACGACTTTGTGTGTCCAAAAAGTATTGGGTCAGACAAGGAAACCAGACATTTGTTTGCTTATCATTTTACCAATTCAGATCCTTGCTTCCTTCCTTAAATATCTTGTGACCCTGAATCAGCACTTATTTTGTTGCAAAAAAAGAACTTTATATGCATAACATGTGCAATAAACAAATGCGTTCCTGTTCCATGAATTGAATGACAGAAGTCTACTGCAACCATGCAACATCTACAAATAAGAACATTGCTATTTTCTTTGCAACCCAAACAGCGCAACGCCAAGCTAGAGTTGTCGCTCCTGTTCATCATCAGACACAGTTAGGCAAAGGTGGGCTTGCAGTTATCAACACCAACAATAAGGCATGAAACCCACAAGCAGATGAGAACTGAAGCACATGTGGAAGCTACTGTAAATCAAGGTCAATACATCAGGTCTAAAACAAAAATGCTCTCCTTCTTCCTTAATTATACAATACAGTGCATTTTGGTTTACAAATTAACCCCTGGAGCTACTGCATTCTTTCCAGATAGTTCTAGTTGGAATGGTACATATTAGGAAGCTTGGTGGTCCAGTGGTTAAAGAAAAGGGTACCAGGAGGTCCCTGATTCAAATCCCTGCTCAACCACTCACTCACCCATTGTGTGTGACCCTGAGTAAATCACTTCACCTCCTTGTGCTCCATCCTTCGGAGGAGATGTAAAACCGAGGTCCTATTATAAGTGACTCTGCAGCCGTTGTTGATGCATAGTTCACCCCCTAGTCTTTGTAAGTTACTTTGGATAAAAGTGTCTGCTAAATGACTAATTCATATCACTCACCAGCCACCAGCACCTTCAGATCTGCAACATGCTGGTGGTTACATTCATAGCTTCCAGCATCGTCTGTCTTTATTCTCATTATGAGAAGGGAGTTTGTAAGAAGATCAAATCGGTTCTCAGCATCATTAATTCCTTTTATAGTACCATTGCTATGTTTGGAAATCAAAGTTTGACTGAGACCGTTTATGACATGTGACCACTGGACATCCCCTCTACGTAAACCAGTGGAGTCCACACAATTCAGGATTATTGATCCCCCGACAGAGACAGAGTATTCAAGTGGACCTGTGAAAATAATAAAAAGAAAAACAGTGGCACCACACATACGTCAGTTTCAGATTGCAAAGTTTTCATTCATATATTACAGTTAGGATGAATATGAATTTTTTGGGTTATATTTTGGTCTGGATCTTTTTCTGCTGCTTCAAATGCATGTTGCTGTTGAAAGCGGGTTTCAAAAGTCCTGAGGTCATTTGAGTCATTTGAGAGGTCATTTACATGTTAAATTATGATAGCTCTGCATGGATATGATCATTCAGGTCAGGATCTGTTACAGGGTAGCATCACGGCCCGGATGTTATTGGCAGGGAGAGAGACTCAGACTTAGAAAGCTTGCTGTTTAAAATGCAAACACACCACTTTATTTACAAATAGAAAGACGGGACAGAAAACAAAAAGCTAAACACATTTAACAAAACAAAACAGCAAAAACAAAGAGGTTCTACAAAAACTCACAGACGCAAACAAAGGACGGCAACACACTACGGACCTCCACCTCTATCACCAACGTTAATTCTAAATTATAACCTGTGATCACCCTTTTTATACACCTGTGGCTGGAGCCTATAAATCATTAATCATTCCCATGTGTTTTGACAGGGAGAAATGCAGCCCCCTCCCTGCCAACCCCAACATCCTCCTGCCTGGAGCAGTGTCATTGGGCTGGGTTTCCAACTTTGCCTTTATTTTCAATATGGGAGCATCGCATCAGTTTATAACCTTACTGAAATAGGGCTCATTATCCCTCACATTTGTTTAAAGCCACACACATTAACATTTTTAAATAATAAACTTGTACTGTATTATAACAGAGTGTTTACAGTTATTGAAGAATTAGCATTACGCAATCTTATATATACTGGTTAAGAAATAAACTGAAAAGTTTCTGTCTTCTTAGTTCCTTATTCTTTTACCACAGAGTTTAACTTCTCCAGTGCCCTTCACAAGAGGACAACCAAAGGTTAAAAGGAATTCATTATGAAGACAGGTTGAAGGAACGAAAACAGATTAGGAGTACGCTCAAGCACGAGTACAGGCGAGTATTCCTAACGCGTATGGACATTTTTTTTCAGAGTACAAGTAATACATAAGTAATTTTGTTGTTACTCGTTATTTGCTGAGGAAAAAAAAATGCAATAAATCAGCTCCTGGCTCCAATAGGGCAATGATGACTGTCAATCTCAAGTCTAGAGAAAAAAAGAGCCAATCCAGGGGGAAGGAGGAGGGACCGGTGTGACATAGTGGCTGCGTTCACGATACGCAGACTTTGCTAAGTCTGCACAGGTTCTGCACAGATTCTGCGGAAAACCTGTCCAAATTCATTGTCTGTGTGAACTCAGCCGGAAAAGATGTCACCAGGTCACGCATCCACGGGCTTAAAAGTCTGCACAGTCGTGCAGCTTCTCAAGAGGTACTGCGCTGGAGCAGCCGTGGCTCAAAACAATAGACGAGCGTTGGCTGACAAAGAAGTGTGTAGGCAACCAGATACAATCCTCACTCCATGTGCTACTGCCACCTAGTCAGGGGGTGTGAATCGCCTTCGAGTCATGTCATTAATTATCTTATGAATGATTTGTAATACAAATTAAAATGATTTTTCCACACAGTTATTATACTTTTCAAATATTTAGATATTTATTCTAAGGTTTAAACATGTAAAAAAATAAAATAATGCTAAACGGTTGAAATGAACCGAAAACCGCTCTGTTATTTTCAGCAGGTGTAATTGGTTATTGATGAAAGGCTATCAGGGACAGGGAATAACCTACTCTTGAATTAAGGAGAATAAATCAGCTTTAACAGGTAGTTGAAGTGAGATATGTGACCATATGTGCAAGTATTTGAACTATTTTTGTCCCAGATCAAAATACAGTACTGTCTAACAACCCCTTTGAGAGAGGGCGGGGGGGAATCCTGCCCGTTATAATACTCATTAATTTGTCTCACATCACAAAACATACATTTACATTATCTCTTTATAGCAGGGACTGTTTTTACTATACATTTCTGATCATGCTGTAAATTATGAAGCTGGTGGAGCACAAAGGGAACTTCGATTGCATCTACTTCTTCTGCGATTAGAATTTCTCTCAACACCACCTCCATTTTGTTCTGCTCAGAACTGTTGTTCATCTACCAAAGCTGTCCACGCTCTGTCTGCACAGACCATGACGTTACG